>NC_058406.1:91117815-91195375 GCF_002201575.2 Neomonachus schauinslandi | reverse complement strand
GGGGGGGGGGGGGGGGGGGGGGGGGGGGGGGGGGGGGGGGGCTGTGAGTCCCCTGTGGGCCCAGGGAAGCTGGAGGGAATTGGGAGGGAGGCAGAGGCAAGGTAAATCAGTCTCTGCCCGCTCCTGCCGGCCCCTATTCCCACCGCCACGGGTCCCCTTGCACACCCAAGAGGAGACCCAGGCTCCTGCCACTCACCCTGGCCGCCCGGGAGGAGTAGGGATCCTCGAAGAGCGCCCACATGCGGGGCTGCCAGCCACGGCAGCCCCCGGACCCGGCGCCGGGGCCCGCACCTCCCTCGTGGGGCCCCAGGCGCTGCAGGGCCAGCTCCCGTTCATCGTCGCCGGCCTCGTCGCCCGTCCCCGCGCCACCGCCGCCTCCGTCCGGGCTCTCGAAGATATCGAGCGCCTCTTCGGCGTCGCGGTGCTGGCGGTAGGTCATCCAGCAGCAGGGCTCCACATCGGTCTCGTCGATGCCCCAGAAGGTGAGCTCCTCCTCGAAGAGCGGCCCGCACACGTCGGCGGGGCAGTGCAGCTTGCCCGTGCGGTAGTAGTTGAGCACGTAAGCAAAGACGCCCGGGTGCCGGTCGAAGAAGAACTCGCAGCTCCCGCCGCCGCTGCTGCCGCGGCTGCCTGCACCGCCGCCATCGGACTCGGGCCGGCCCCCGCCGTCGGGATCGGCCAGCCAGGCGAGGCGGGTGCCCGGTAGGGTGCGCAGGGTGCTGCGGTAGGTCTCATGTCGCGTGCCGCCCACGTTGATGATGATCTTCTCCGACGCCTCGCCCTTGGCCATCTCCTCCTTCAGACATGTTTTGGACGGAGGCTTGTTCCCCGACTTGCGCCCACGGTAGGAGGAGACACACACCGAGCTGATCATAAGAAGCGCTGCGGGGCTTCGGCTTGGGGCGGCCGCTGCCCTCCAAACACCCTTCCCGAGGAGGCAGCGTCAGACCGGGGAGGGGGAGGAGGCGAGGAGGAGGCGAGGAGGAGGCAGGAGGAGGCGGCGGCGGCCCCCTCTGCGGCTTGGCCCTGCCCCTGCCTCTCCCCCCCCGGGGCGCAGAGCAGGAGGAGTTGGGTTTCTCGGGTGCACAGGTGGTTGGGGTTTGGGCAGGCAGCTCCGGCGAGGGAGGCAAGGAGGGAAAAGGCGAGCCGAGGACCCAGGCGAGGGACCCGGGGAGGCAGGGGCAAACACACACCTCCCCGGCTAGGACTGGACACTCAGACGCTCGGGCTCTGGACACGCCCCCCCGTCACCCCCAAAAGGCGAGTTAGCGCACAGTCCAGGCGCACTGCGAGGGTCCGGGGCGCGCGCGCGCGCTCACACTCACGCAGGCCACCCTCCGGCTCTCGCAGACCGAGCCGAGTCCCGGGAGCGGCCGGCTTCCCCGCGGCGGCGGCGGCGGCAGCGCAGCAGCAACAAGTCCTCGGAGCGGCTGCCGGGGCCGGGCCGACGCTCTCACGGCAGCCGGAGCTCCGCGGGCCCGGGGTGCTTGCGGTCAGCACGCGGCGGCGGCGGCGGCATGTGGCCTCTTCCCCCCATTCATAAATCCAGCTCAGGGCACGGAAGGCGGGCGGGGCTGAGCGGAGCGCGGCGTTCAGGCGGGCGGGGGCTGCGCAGGGCGAGGCGGCCGCAGGAAAACAAGCGCGCCAGCAGGAGCGAGCCTCCGGTCCTGCGTCCGCCGCTCGGCAGCGGCTGGGAGCGGCGCTGGGCTGGCGCTGCGCAGCGGGGGCCGTGCTGGGGCGGGGTGGGGAGGGGGGGCTCAGACGGGGCGTCCTGCGCAGCGCCGAGCCTGGGGGGCGGAGCCGCTCCGGGGCGCGGGGTTCTGGGCTCCGGCGGCCGAGCGGCCAAGGACACCTGCAGGCTTCCCAGGCTGCGCCGATCGGGAGCTTCAGCGCAGCGCCCCGGCGCCGGGCTCCTGCGATCTGGCGGCGCTGGGAGCCACGCCATCCGCGCGTCTGCCCATCTCCGGGCGGGGTGCCGGCCTTGGCTCGCGGCAGGAGGCGGGCGAAAGGTGGCCTAAGGAAAGGGGAGCCTTGGCGCCGGTGGGCTGGGCCTCAGGGGGCTCTCGATCTCCCTCCGGCGATGGTAGCGGATGCCACTCTCTGGTGGCGCCTTTTCCTCCCGGCCCCGCCTCGCCCGGGCGCGCCCTCCGCGGGGTGGGGTGGGCGGGGCGCGGCGCGGGGCCGATCGGGCTCGCTGCAGGGCCCCGGCGGCAGAGCTCAGCCTTCCTCCGCTGAGCCGAGCCGAGCCGAGCCGAGGCGCGTAACCCCCTCGCCGCCAGCGCCCAGCCTGGCGCGCCGCCGCTGCGCGCCTCCGCCACCGTCCCTCCCCCCCCCCCCGCCGCCCCCTTCTGCCCGGCTCCCCGCCTTCCCCGAGCCCGCAGCTCCTCCCACTGCAGCCCCGGTGACACCGAAGCGCTCGCGACCCCTGACCTCTAACCCCCGCCCGCTCCTTCTGGCTGCTCTGGTCGCCCCCTCCCCACTGTTGTTGCGGTTGCATTGCGGCGGACTGGAGGACGGGGAAGGAAGGGAGTGGAGAGACGGTGTCGCGAGGAGGAGGCTGCCCCCTCCTGTCCCAGACACCGTGTTGGGACTTCCTAACCACCCCGCCCCCATCTTGCGCCTCCGAGGCCCAACTAGGCCCAAGATGCCTGTGGTCTCCGTACCGTCTCTGTCACCGTCACCGGAGCCCCCGCGGTGGAATGGGGGACCTGGGGGCCTTGCGCAGAGAATTGGCTCCTGGTCCGGGCGGAGGAAAACCTGAGCTCTGGCACCTATGGGGATGGAGTGCGTGGTCCTGAAAGATCATTAGGTTAAAGCCGGGGCTCCTCGTTGCCCTGGAAGCACGTGCCTGCGTCCTGCCTTGCGACCCCCTTCTGGTTCTGTGTTGTTTTACTCATTGCAGTTTGTCTCCTCTCCCCTCTCTGGCCCTGAGGTCTTCCAGACCGCACTGCTTTTTCATCTTGATAGCTCCCACAGTGCCTGCCTCTGAGAACCTGTTTGCTAAGTGATTGAGAAGCTGCCATACCCAAAACATTAGGCTCCAGCCCGATCTTACTGGCCTCATCCCAAGAGCAATTTCCAGATTCATTTTTTTTATTTGCTTTTGAGTCCAGAGCCTCTTCTACATCTTTAAGTTAATTCTCTCTCCTTTTTTTTTTTTTTTTTTTACAGCTTGAGGCAGCCTCCATGTCCATCCGGATGACATAAGGAGGATTTTAAGGCAGAAATGCAAGGCAATGGACACCTGGTCTGGATACCTGTGCACCATCCAACTTCCAGATCAGGCAGTACCTGGCTAAACTGGGAAAACAAGACAAGGGCCTGGGTGTGCTCGGAGGAAAAGTTAAAAGCTCAATGCAAATGCGAAGGATTGTCAGCAAAAGTCTCATTAATGAGGTCAGAAAACCAAAGGGACCGTGGTCTTTGATAATCCGTACTAATATGCAGAGAAGGTGGGTACCATCTTGGACTGCAGCCAGAAACACACATTTGTTGACACCTCTTTTGTGTCCAGTCCCTAATGTCTGCATTTCAGAGTTTGGCTGGCTTTGATTTTGCTGCAGCAAAGAAGAAATACCCCAAGTGTGACTGGGAAGAGAAGACCCGGGACTGGCCAGAAGCTAGAGTGAGAAAGGAAGAGCCATAGCAAGGATTTTGACTGTGATGAATGGCTTTAACATGCTATCTGGGTGTGTCCTGGCAGACTCCCTTGGGGTCTCCCCCACTTTGCATTTTTCAGGCTGGCTGAACTCAGTCATTCTAAGAGGGAGAAATTGATGGGAGTGGGGTGGGAGGAATGGAAAAAAAAAAAAAAATCCTAGCAACCCATACCTGAGTCATTTGTTCCTCCAGTAAATATTTCTTGAGTACCTACTATGTGCCATAAGCTGTTCAGGCACTGGAAATCAATGAATCAAACAACCCTCCCCTCTCTACCTCCCCCCCAGCCCCCCAGATCCCAGCAGATCTCTGCTCTCTTGGTGCTTCCCTTCTGCAGTGTTTGTGGATGGTGATAAGTATGTGGGGAGATGGGTGGAGGGAGAAAGCTACCAGGCAAATAGAAGGCCTGGGCAGGGGTGGGGGGATCAAAAAGCTGGGTTTGGGTAGGGGAACCCAGGAAGAGCCAGGGAAAACAGAAGGCCCAGCCTGGGAGAGGCAGTGAGTCAAAGTGCAGGAGGTGGGAGGGTCTCTGACTCAGTGCACTGACCAGCTCCTGAAGATGGGAGCTCAGCCTCAGGACAGAAGCCTCCAGAGAAGTCCTCACCACTTGCTGAAGGTTTTATCCTAGAGCTCTGAGCTAACCTGTCACCTGGCCTTTCTGGAATTTTCTGGGGCCTTCAGTTGCAGCTGGCATCAGAAGCCTCATCTCCATTAGTTCTGCGTGTATGGGGTCACGCTATTTCCCCAAATACAGAGCCCAGGACAGAGTAGAGAGCCCCCTGCCCAGCCTGCCCTGTGGACAGCCTACTCTGGGTGGGTGGGTGTTGCCCCCTGGTGGTAGTAGGAATCCCTGCTCCAGACTTCACCTCCACTCTGGGCTGTGGGGTTAAGGAGAAAGGGGGTTATAGGCTTGGGGTGACAGCAGATTCTGGGCTTCCTGTCAGTTCCCAGCCTACTTCTCCCATCGGGGACTCTGTCTGTTCTTGCCCTTTCCCACTCCTCCAACCCCAGTAACTGGCAGGCTTAAGCAAGGCTGTGAAATAGCCACAGTTGGAAACTCCTCTAATTCCACAAGCCTCTTTCCCTCCATTGTCACCTTTTCTCCACGTACCTTCCCGGGGCCCTGTGGTTTTGTCTCGCCGTCAGAAAAGAACATCTGTCTGGGCACTAGTCCACACTAAAGTGGCAGCCACATTGGTTCCCCTCACCAGGAATAAAGGTGGGGCACAAGCGTGGGAAAAGAGGGCAACGTTTGCTCCCAGAGTGACACGGGCCGGCAAGCCCCTCAAATAAGGCCCTTCCTTGGTCTCTGAGAGCTGAGGCCGGCCCTGCCCACCCAAAGCAGGAGAGTCTGACATCAAAGCCATTTGCCCTTGCCCTTGCCCTACTGCCCTCCTCTCCATCTTCCTGCTCTGGACTCTACTTGTTTTGAGGGGTTCCGGGCCTAGCAGCGGGTCCCACACCTATCAAGCAAGGACCTCCCCATTGATATTCACATCTCCGGAGCCCTTTTGGCATTCGGAGCTCTGGCCAGGGACTGACCCCTCCTCCCTGAGGCCCAGGCCAAGGAGCCAGCATCCTTTCCCAGCCTGCCCTGCTCCCCAGACCAATTAATTGAATTGTTTTATCAGCCATCATCACTGGGGGGAAGGTGATAGAGCCTTTCCCTCCCTCTCATCGAGGCCCTAAAGAAGAGAACCAGAGGAGGCTGGAAGGCTCCTATTTTGCTTATCAGTCCATTGAACCCTGCCTCCCACCCCCACCTGCAGGCAGCCTGCAGAGACTAACAGGCTCCAAATCAAATGCCAAGAGCCTTCCCAGGAGGGGCCTGGGGAGAGCCCAGCATGGAGGACAGCCCTCGGGGCCTTGTGGAGGTCCACTGTAATGGTTCTGCACAGAGGCAGAAGGCAGGGTTGGGTGGCTCTGAAAAATCCTAGGGAAGGGTATGTGGGGCTCTGGGGAACTCAGGAGATGGACTCTGATGTCCCAGCTCTTAAAGAGAAAGGACCAGAAGGGTGCAGGCCACAAGCTCAGGCCTGGCCAAGACTCAGAGCCTCATAAATCATGGACTCGGAGTCAGAGGGCTGGCAGGGAGTGGAGTGCCAGCTCCCAGGTACATTCTCCTTGAGAGATTTCAGGCCTAAGGAGCAGCAGTGAGCTCTGGGAGACTGAGCTGGGCCTATGGTTGGACCAAGGGTAGAGAATGATATGGGGTCCCACGTGGCCTCTGCCTGTAGAACTGTATTCATGGGAGTCACAGGACCAGGACCAGCTAAATGGACCCCCCCCCCCCAGAGCCTTCTTTACTCAAGGCTGCTGGGATAGAGACCCAGTCTGCATCTAGACACAGCATGCACTCACGCACACACACACTAACTCAGGGTCCAGCTGGCAAGACTTCTTGGCACTCGGCATTTCTCCATCTAGAAAAGTACAGATTCCTCCCACCTGGCTAAATTCCAGCAGAACTGGTTCATTCCATTAGAGTGCTTAATTAGTTCTGACGGTCCCAGCCCCCTCCAGCAGTGTCCTGGGGAAAGGGGAAGCCGTTGTCTGGAGAGCCGGACCCAACCCTGGCTCCTCTTGGACGCTCAGGAAGCCCAGGGATCCTTCCCTGCTTGGGCCAGCCCTGGGAAGAACAGAGAGACCCAGAAGCCAGCCAGCTTTGACCCAGGGAGCCGCAAGGTGGATCTCCACTGAGTCTTTCCACTCTGTATCTGGCACTGTCGCTGGCATGGGGTAATCTTAATAATGGTTTGTGGTTGAGTGACAGATATAGTCTTCTCCCCATTTCCCGGGTTTCCTCCCACGTAGGACAATGTCAGTGAAGAATGCACCTGTGTGCCTGGCACCAGTGGGTAATGACAGTGGCGGGACGCTCCAAGTCAGATTATGACTACCTGTACGAGGCAGAGGTCCCTGCCTGATTTGTATATTCCCAATGCTTAGCACAATCCTTAGGACTCAGAACACTCAGTTCATGCTCGATGCATGGAACTAGTGAGGTGGGATAAGGTGGGGGGAGGGTAGAAACCCTCCCTGTCAGAACTTGCATTGCCTAGACTGGGAGTCAAGAAACCCAGGCAGCAGCCCTGGTTTTCCCCCTGTTTGCTTGTCAGAATTCTGGGTAGATCTCTTCCCCTCCCTGGGCCTCAGTTTCTCCAATTGTTCTAGAAGGAAGTTGGGCCAGATCGTCCATAGGCTTCGTGTTCTGGTTACTATCACTTTGAAGCAAATTACTCCCCAAATTTAGTGGGGTCCATATGACGAGCATTTTATTTTGCTTAGGATACTAAGCATCAGCAGGTCAGAAGGGCTCGGTTGGACAATTCTCGCTTGGGGTCCCTCATGCAGCTGCAGTCCACACGGGCTGCAGACCTCTCAAGCTCACGTTCACCGTGCCGTGTTCCCAGGGCCCGCAGGTGATGGCGGCTGTCAGCTGGGAGTTCAGCCGCACCTGGTGACAGAAGCACCTACAAACACACGGCTCCTCTAGCACCTGCAGTCTCGGGGCAGTTGGACTTCCTATGTGGCGGCTAGGTTCCCCCAGAACCACTATCCCTAGAATGCCAGGTAGAAGTGGCATGGCCTTCTTAAGTGAGCCTCAGAAGCCATACAGCATCACTTCCGCTGTACTCCGTGGGTCAAAGGAGACATTTACTCATCCAGGTTCAAGGGGAGGAGCATAGACTCCACTTGAAGTATTAAAGGATTGGGGCCATTTTTTTTAAAAAAAGATTTTATTTATTTGACAGAGAGAAAGAGTGCACGAGAGAGCGCACAAGCAGGGGGGAGGAGGCAGAGGGAGAGGGAGAAGCAGGTTTCCCACTGAGCAGGGAGCCCGATGTGGGGCTTGATGTGGGGCTTGATGCGGGGCTCCATCCCAGGACCCCGGGATCATGACCTGAGCCAAAGGCAGACGCTTAACCAACTGAGCCACCCAGGCACCCCCTGAGGCCATTTTTTTTTAAACCACCACATCCTGTGGTGTGTAGAATCCTTCAACCCTGGCCCGAGCCCTTATGGGTGGACTGAGGCTGTGTGGCTGGTTATGGCTGTTTGCTGGGGGTAGCAGGACAGTGTGCAGGATCAGTGATACTCCCTTCTTTGGAAACAATGCCTTCTCTCCCCTCCTTTCTTGGTTTCTTTGGTTTGGGGGCTGAAACCATCCTTTCTGAATGGCTCTGCGAGAATGGCTCATGGCATGGGTGATGGGACCCCCAGAATGAGACGGGTCCCACGGACTTACTCCAGTTGCAAAAAGGAAGGAAGCAACTATTTAATGAGTACCTGTTGTATTTCAGTATGGAAAGGATTCTACACTGTATTCTAGGAGGTATTCCAGAAAGAGTTCATTTTTCCCTCACAGCAATTTGATTGTCCTCCTCCATTTACAAACTAGAAATGGCAGTCCAGAGGCTTGTGACTTGCCCAAGGTCATACAGTTGGTGACCAAGCCATGATTCAAACCGAAGCATGCCACCTGCCTCAGACAAACCCAAGGCAGAAGGGGCTCTTCTCATGTCTCCCACGTGTCTTCCTCCCTGTCTGCTCTCTCTACCCATAGCCCCAGCTCAGCCACTCACCTCCCCGTCAGAACGAACCTGTTCTGTGCCCCAGTTTTGTGTCTGTAAGTTGATATTCCCCCAAGGAGGACGCTCCCACCCAGATGCCAATGGTTGCAGATCCCTAGCACCCTGCGATGAGCCCGTGACATGGGGAGCCACAAATTCTTTGGTCCCCTTCCCATCAGCAAGTGGGGTCTGTATGCCCTCCTATTAACTCTGGGCAGATGCTGTGATCACAGAAAACAACAGAAGTGACATTGTGTCATTTTCCAGGCCCTCACCTTAAGAAATTGGCAGTTCCTACTCTGGCTCTTAAAACGGCCTCTCTGGGTACCCTGAGCCATCACTTAAGAAGTCTGGCCACCCAGAGATGCACTATGCTGGAGAAGCCAGGTATAGACCCTCTTCTGGTGACATTCCCAGCTGAGCCCAGTCTGCCCGCCATTCTTACTGAGGTGTCAGCCATTGGGATGGACGTGAGTAAGGCTGCCTTGGGCCCTCCACACCAGCTTCTCTGCAGTTTAACACCGCTGAGTGACCTCGGTTGCCACCAGAAGAGTCACTCAGACAAGCCCTGCCTGAATCCCTCACCTCAAAAACCATGAGATATAATAAAATGGTTGCTTTAAGCCACTAAGATTTGGGGTAACTTGATACCCCATGGGGGCAACATGCATAATCTCATCCAATTCATTCATT
The DNA here is from genome assembly GCF_002201575.2 of Neomonachus schauinslandi. NCBI lineage: Eukaryota > Metazoa > Chordata > Mammalia > Carnivora > Phocidae > Neomonachus > Neomonachus schauinslandi. The sequence goes on along the minus strand of NC_058406.1, from coordinate 91,186,448 downwards.
ATACCTATTTTACAGACTAGGACATTTAAGCTCAGAGGGATTAAATAACTTGCCCTAGGTCTCCTGGAAGGCGGGAGGCCCATCTGGCATTTGAACTTGAACTTGGAAAGTCGGACTCCATAGCTCCTTCAAAGCCACTGCTTCTTAGTGGCTCTAAGTGTGCCTCCTGGCGGGGGGAGGGGGTCGACATTTCAACCAAAAACACTCCCTTCAACAAAAGGATTGAATGAATTTACAAAGAGGGACATTTTCAGCATGGGGACTTTCTCGACTGAGAGGTACGCGGGGGGATTTGGAGTCTGGGGGTGGTGGGGAGAGGTGTTCCCTTCAGAAAACTCAGGACAACAGAGGTTGATTTACTCATCTTTGTGCATCCATCGTTGGCACAGGACCTGTCACTGTGGATGCTTAATAAATGTTCCTTCAACGAACAGACTAACCCACAAAGGCGGAAGTGCTGGTGTTAGGGAGGAGGGTAGGGGATCTAAGATCTGGAGGGAAAGGTTCTCCTGCCATCTGGTGGCTATTTCTGGAATGATACTGTTTTCTTCTAAGGCAGGAGAAGGACATGGAGGGCTCATTGGGGGGCCTTGGCTGTGTGTGCAGGAGGTGAGGAAGCAGCATTGCAGACTGGAGTGGGGTGCGGTAGGGGGGCCTTACCTTCCACTGAAGTTTGCAAAAGATTAGAACTTAGAGTGTGGCTTGCTCCCCGTGACCCCTCGAGCCCCCTGCCATCCCTCTCCTATCTCCCAGCCCCCAGCTCTCCCCTGAGGTGAGTTTCCACCTGCCCCCACCTTGCAGAATGACAGGTATGGCTCTTCCTGGCACTTAGGTAGAGTTTCCCCATAAGTGGACACCAAACACCATCCTCATGTCAGACAGAGCCTCATTCTCCACACTTGGGAAAACCCAGAGCACAAAACGCCTCCCCCTGAAGCTGTTCACATGAGATTTTGTGTGCGGATGACTTGGACCCCAAGAAGGCCTGCCGCAAGCGTGCGTGTTGTTCAACACCCAGGATGATTCTTAGGAAAATAAACATGCATCCCTCCTCATTGTCTCCGAACTCCCCAGCCAGCCAGCACCCACAACCTCACTGTGGTCCTCTCTGCCCCATCCCATCCATGTTTGTCCCCCGGAGCTTCTGCTGGGATCTCTGGCTTCCCCATCCCCTCTCCCTGAGCCTGGGGCAGATCAGAAAGGCAAGAGGGGTTAGGTAAGAACAGACACTTTATTGTACACCATGGGCAGCGGGTGAAGAGAGGAAGGAGGGGATCTGGGAGTGACAATGCCTCGTCCCCTCCCCTGGGCTGAGTGGTCTTGACCCAGGGCTCTGGCCAGTCATGGGGCACATGGATTTGAATTGTTCTGAACTTGCACCAGAACCAAAAGGGATACCTGCTGTGTGTGCTTGGGTCTGTACAAAGCAGCGCTCGGGGTGAGGAGGGACCCTGGGCCCTTCTTCCCCAACCCCAGTCATCAGGCTCCAGTGAGGGGGCAGAAGGCCCCCAGTTTCAGGGCCTAGTGGATGCTCAGGGAGTCAGGTGTGTTCCAACCTGTTGTCTCTTCTCTTTTCCACCATGGGAGTACTCTGGCGGGGGGAGGGGGATGCAGCTGTGAGGAGGAGCAGAAGGGGAGCCCCCTGCCCATAATACTGCAGGCCTGCTCAGGGCCTGGCACCACGCGGCATCTAGCCCCCCAGCCTCAGCCTCTGGCAGGTGACTCGGGAATTCTTCTCCTGGCACTAGGAAAGTGCAAGTCCCCTCAGATTTATTGCTGGAGGGCCAAAGCCAACCTTGCTGGTATCAACTAGAGTGCCCTCCCTGTCCATCCCCATCTGGATCTCAGGCTTCATGCTGCCTCAGTGGAGAGGGCTCCCTGAGCAAGAAGCTGGTGATTGGGGCTGGAGGACAGGCAGGGCGGGGGACCAGGGGACTCTTTCGGGCATGCCCTGCCCTGCCCTGCCCTGAGTCCGCTGTCCCCTGTGGGCACTGCATGGACAGCACCAAAGCCAGTAAGGGATGGGGACCCTGTACAGGGATGTGGGGGCCTGCCCCTCTCCGGCCCCCTTCTGCTCCTCTGGGGAATCTGGGGCTGGATTGTACCTCATCAGATGCCCCACCTGTTCTTGACTCCCCCCTGGCCTCGCCCCGCTTCCGGCTCCCCTGAGGAGTGAGGAGAGGAGTATGAGTCAGAAGCACAGGGGAAGAGCAGCTGTTCCTTTCAGAACACTCTCAGAACCGTCTCAAGGACAAATGCGGGACAGAGGTGCTGTGAGCTGCTCTCCTGGGGTCTCACCATCTTAAGAAACCCTGTGCTTTTCCTCAGGATGAAGAGCCCGTGAGTCCAGTGGAACAGCAAGAGGTTGGCTAGAAAATAAATGTAGGGGCTTCCCCCCCTCCAAAGCCCCTCCTTCCCTGTTTCTGGCAAGCCCAGTGGTATGAAGGCAATGAGTCACCAGCAAGAAACACCTGCCTTTCCCCACAGCACCCTGCCCCGAGGCCTTGCCTGACAGAGCTGAGAGGAGAAGATGGCGGCCGGGGGCGGGGGGAGGGCAGTGTGGTCTTTAGGAACACGGTGAACACTGGGGATCACAAATCACCATGCACACGCCACACACATACACACGCGCACACGCACACACTAAGCTCCAGGCCCTATGTCTAACACAGCAGAGACACAGCCAGGACAGGGCCTGGCCTACGGCAAAAGGCTGCAAGCATTACCCAGCCTCTATGAACCAAGCCGATGGCCCGGCTCAGCCGCCCTGGTGCAGGCTGGCAGGCTGGGGCCTGGCCCAGCCACACGCTACAAAATTAAAAATATATCAAATATACAATGAAAATAGATCTGTACAGCACTGAGGATGAAAATAGTCCACCAGCCACAGTATAATATTGGGTTTGTCAGTTAACAGCATTTACACCCACATGTACAGATTGAATGTACAATAGAAATAGAATATATAGAAGAGTATATATAGTAGAGTGTCTCTCCTGGGGCATTGCTTTTCCTGTTGCTAAATCTGCTGGGATTAGGCAGGGGGCCAGGTAGGAGGTGTTAGGTGAGGGTGCCTAAGGCGGGATGTTGTGCCCCAAAGGCTCATGTCTTTGGGGAGATGTGGGTCTCCTTCTCCCCTCACACTCAGAAAGGACAGGTGTGGCCGCAGGGCTGGAAACGGGAGCGGATATGGAGGAGGGAATGAGTCAAGAAAATGGCAGGGTGGGAGGATGGACCCCCAGGCAAGGTGGGGGGGAGGGGGAGCAAGGGGCTAAGGGATGAAGGAGGGAACCCGGGGCCTCATCTGTCCCTCCCCGCGCTGAGAACATGAGAGGAACTCAGGACCTTCCGCGAAGGTGCCCAGGCCTAGCACTGTGGCCTGATGCTCTGCCCACCACAGGTCTCACAGATGGAGTTCTGCTGGCCCGGCGTGCCTGCCTGCCTGCCGGCCATCCATCCACAACCGCGCACCCATGCATCCATCCACGCACCAGTCAATCCATCGCTCTGCAGACAGGATTCTCCAGCCGGGCTCTGATCCTCCCAGCCTGCACTCTGAGGGCAGCCCTCTTCCGGGGAAGGCCTCAGGTCAGGGTGGGTGGGGGTGCTGGGGGTGCCTAGCCCGGCCCTTCCTCTCGGCAGCCTCCAGTGTCCACAGCACTGCCTGTGTGCCCTCCCCACCACGGGCTGGGCATCTTGGGGGAAGGTTCCCGAGGTTATTTGCACACGACGGGCACACCAGACGGGCTGGGCTTGCACAAGGAGAGTGAGCGGCAGCCCAAAGGGGCAGTGAAATTATCCATCTTTCCCCAGGTGTGAGGTTTCCTGGGTACGAGCCCCTGAACTCCAGAGACCCCCCATTCCAGGAGAGAAGCTGCCACTAGCGAGAAAGTTGAGCCCCAGGTGAGAGAGGGAGTGTGCTTCACAATTGTGCTCCAAACCATCTGAATTGTGCTGTGAACCATCAGGTGTGCTCTGGAAACCTCTCTGTGTACTGTCCCCTGCTCTCTCGAGGAAGGAGGCACAGGCCACTAGTGTGGGCTCCCGGCTGGGGATGGAGAGGGCAGGCAAAGCCCTAGTGGGGGTTGGGAAGGGTCCCGGGCAATCCTCTCCCAGGCAGGATGCGGGACACACCCTGCCCCAGGCAGGGCCAAGGACGTGGGAGATTCCCCCTAGAGCCCCAGGCTGAGGGGCACCCATGCCTAGGCCCCCTCCCGCTGCCAAGGCTGGCGCTCAAGCCAAAGCGCACCGGCTGTCTCGAAAAACAGAACTTGGGGACTTCTACAAGATTCCATCCCAAGTCTGAGCCCTGAGTCCCGGCACAATCGTCCCATCCCCAACCTTAAATCAGTCCGCCTCTGGGATGCCCCACACCGCATCCTACCCCACCCGGTGCCCTCACCACCAGCTGGCAGCACAGAGGGATGCCCAGGACCTAAGAACTACAAGTGCCAGGAAACAGGGAGAGAGGGTGGGGGGGGAGCGACCCCTACAGTGGCCACTCGCCATCTCCCCTGTGCTGGGAATCAGGGCTTCTGGACTGTTCCTGTTTGTTAGTTGCAATTTGGTGAGAAGATCTCAGGTTTGACGGGTTGGGAGCCTGCACTGGGGGCGGAGTCTCTCCCAGCCCCTGCTCAGGTATAGGGGAAAGCTGGCTGGGACTGGGGTGGGGGATGAGGCAGGGCAGAGCCCCTCTCCTTGGGCAGAGGGCCTAGCCTAGAAAGAGAGGCCAGGCTGGGACAAGCGGGCTGGATGGGTGTGAGGGGGGAGAGGTGGGCAGGGCAGGGTGGTGGTCACAGCTCCGACTCAGGGGTGCCAGCCAGGAGGTAGCTGCTCCCATAGCGTCCGTTGGGGTTGCCGCCGGTCTCCAGGGGGGACGTGCTGCCGGGCCCCAGGTAGGAGCGGTGGGTGGGCATGGGGGACGGAGCCTCGCTGGGCACCTTGCTGAGGATGAAGCGGGTCTCGTCGTTCTCCTCCAGGTTGGAGATGTCCTTCATCATGCGGCCCTTCTTGTAGGACACGGAGAGGGTGTTGGAGCCGTCGGAGAGCAGGTGGAAGTGCCGAAGGATGAACACCACAGGGATGGGCAGGGTCGCCACAACGATGAGGGTGATCAGGAGCGCCATGGCCCAGTCGGGAAAGTACAGGTAGCGCTCTGCAGCCTAGTGGGGGGGACGCAGGTGAGGGCTGTGACAAGCTCACCCTCCCGGGACCTCCAGGCCCGTCTCTTCCTGCCCTCTCCCCGCCCCCGACCCACCATCCTGGCCAGGCACCAGCAGAGATGGAGGCCATCAGGGTTGCTACTTGAGTTAGCTGGTCCCCTTGGTCAAGGGCCTGAGCTCCCCTGGGTCTCAGTTTCTACATCTGTAAAATGGGTGGGTGATTCTGCTCCACAGACACAGAGAGAGAACATGGGTTAGAACTGGGCAAGTGTGTCAACCTTTCTGAGCCTCAGTCTCCCCATGTGCGCTAGGGGATAATGCCTCCTCTCTCTCTGGGCTGTTGTAAAAATAGAGGCCCTGGCAGGGCCTGGCACACAGCAGCTACCCTATGAGGATTTCTCTCTATTGCCTGTTGCTTTCAGGTCCCCCCTCACCTCCTCCTTGATCCAGGCACTGTACCCCGGGGGCGTGACCCCCAGCTGGATGATGCTGGCCGTGGTGAGCACAGCCATACACAGGGGAGACACGAACTTCCACATGTAGAAGTAGAAGCGATAGGGCCGGAAGCCCAGCATCTCCGTCAGCTCCTGCATGAACCTGCCAGGTGCACAGAGGGCCCGGCGTTGGCATCCCCACCGCGCCTGAGCATTCCCCCACAACTGCCTCCTCCAGGAAGACTTCACTGACCACCAGTCCCTCCCTCCCAGGCCCTTCCATTCTTCACATTCAGGGCTCCCAGTTTATTATTCGGTGGCCCAGCTGGCTGGGCAGGCTCTGGTGTCCCCTGCTAACTTCCTCTGAATACCTCACGTCACACCCCACCCAGGGATATGTTATAGTCCACGGGACATGCCGGGCAGGCGGACCGGCACCAAGGACTTCTGCGTTCACCAGGCGCCCAGCCCCACTCACACTGGCCTGGCCCTAGGTGCCCCCTGCTGGAAACGAGGTGACGTGCACGTCCCTAGTGTCCAGGGGCCCTGACTTGGGGGTTTCTAACCTCCCGCTCTGTGGGGGGGATGACCATAGCCGCAGGCTGTGTATATGAATGTCATAAGAAAAAAATCATCTCTACTTGAATAACACCTAACTGAAATCTTGCGTTTCTTTCTGTTGTAAACGCAAGCAACCACAGGGGTATTAGCAGTACCTGAGACTTCGTCACCAATTGATTAAATGACAGATATCTCCCTCTCACATTACAACTGAGCCTACCTACAAACATCATTTATATTCCTCACTATTTCACAATTACCATTATGATTACCCTAGCAAGAGCTTCTGACTTAATGCAGTAAAAAATAACACACATTCATAAAAAACTGCACATATATTACTGTATCAGATTTTAAATAGTATTTTTGCTATTTTTCAATTTAATTCATTTCCCATATAATCCTATATATTTTATTTTGTCCACTTAAACAATATTCTGCGAAGGCACACGGGGCTTCACCAGACTGCAGAAGAGTCAGAGCCCCTTCCAGCCCTGGCTCCCGGGGCTTCTCCCGTCTCACCACGTCCCCACCCACATTCTTGTAAGAAGGACATGGCTGTAGCAGGGCCGTGAGAAAGCCTGATTCCAAGACCCCGTCCAGACATCAAGGGAGCCCCCAGCCTTGCAGAGAGAGTGGGAGGGGCCTGGCCCTGGGACTTCCCAGGCTCACAGATTTGTTAAATGAGGAACGAGGCTAGGGGCTGACAAAGAGTGTGGCTCTGCCCTAGGCTCAGGCCATGAGACCCAATCCTTCCTTACCGCTGCCTGCCCTTACCCCACCTGACCCCACACTTCGGGCCCTAACCACATCTCATCGCACACCCCTATGTCGATCACCTGAAAACTGCCTCGGGCTGCTGAAGTTCAAGAACTCCTTGACAGCGGGGGCCTCCTGTATACTCACTCAGTGCTTAAGAAAGTTAACAGAACTCTAAAGAGCTGGTTGTCAGGTTCGGGGCTAACTTAAGGCAGTTTAGGGTAATGCCAGGACCTGAACCCAGGAGGCTCACGTGCTCAGCCTGGCTCTGCCTCTCACCAGCCACGTGGCCTTGGGCAGTCATGTCCTCTCTCTGAGTCTCATTTTTTCCTAATGATCTCTAAGGGCACTTTCAGCTCTGACATTCTCAGAAGCAGCCCAGGGAACGCGGCACTCTCCAGGGGGTCGGAAGAGGACAGACCCCTCTTCCCATCCAACCCCTTCCCCATGTCCCCCTTACTTCTTGGTTCCATAGATCCAGGCCACGGCAATGTTCTCAAGGATGACGATGACAGTAAGCGGCAGGGTGGCCGAGTAGTCATCAAACATAGTGACAAAGTAGTTTCCGGAGCGCTGGACGAACAACAGCCCCACGAAGAATGCAAAGACACAGCAGCCCACTACAGAGAGCCGGGAGGCCAGTGTGGGGGCACAGGTGCAGGGTAGGCAGGGCCCGGGGGGCTTGAGGGGCACCCAGGCTCCCTCCCTTCCCACCCCTCCTCCCAGAAGGCCTTCAAGGGGGGAGGGATCCAGATGCTGAGGTTCTGAGCTCCCACTCCTTTAGGAGAGGAGCAGCCCAGGGCCGGGAGTGACAGAGATGGAACGGGGTGCAGGCCAGCATGGGGGAGGACACCCCTGCCCAAGAGGATTCAGCAGGCCCTCAGAGACAGGAGCAAATGACCGGAGGAAGAGGCCGCCCCCTAGCTCAGGTTTGGCCCAGACACCCAGACAGCCTTCTCCTGGCCCTTGAGTGCTCTTCTCTGGGAGAGAAGCCGGGCTCCAACTGCATCCCAGTGGGGGCAGCAGGGAGCCTTCTCAGTATGGAGTCTGTCTAAAGTCAGAGGAGTGTCCTGATTGTCGTCCCTGAGGGCAGCCCAGCAGGCCAGCGGCGGCTGCCAGGAGGAGTTACCTGTGAACATCTCCTTGGGCACCTTGAAGGTGTCGATGATGGGTGTAGTGATGCCAGCCATGGTCCCAATCATACTGCCCAGGCCCAGGTTGATGAGCATCAGGAAGAACATGACAGACCAGAATGGGGAGGCGGGGAAGTGCGTCATGGCCTCCGTGAAGGCGATGAAGGCCAGCCCTGTGCCCTGCACGGACTGAGGGTGGGGTGGAGGGCGAGGGCTCAGTGAGGCCCACACCGCTCCTGGGAGCCCCTTGCCTCCTTATCTTTGCCCCTGGGGCTTTAAGAATAACTCTTCTCTCTTTCACAGGAATCCGTGCCCTCACCAAAATCCTCTTGCCTTTTGACCAGCGGGTCTCAAACTTGGGTGAGTGTCAGAATCCGTCCTACCCCAGGGAGTAAGATACCGATTTAAAAGTTCACCTGTGGGATCTGGAAGCTACGAGTTGTACAGCAACCCCAGGTGATTCAGATGAAGATGCTCACATTTAGAAAGACACCCAGCTTGAGACCTTCCTCTTCTAGGAGGTCTTCCCTAATTGCTCCAGTCACAACTATGGGAGCTCCCAGCCCTGAGCTCCAGACTTCCATATAGTGGGCTCAGCCTCAGCTGCCTAATGGAACCACATTGGAGCCTTTAAAATACCAATGCCTGGGTCTCACCCTGGAGACAGTGATTTGATTGGTCTGGGGGTAGAGCTGGGTATCTGGGTTTTATTAAGTTCCCAGGTGACTCTGATGCGTAGCCAAGAGAGAGAGCCACTGTGTTAATGCTTGGGCCCCTGCTCATGGGGCAAGTGACCACACGCTGCCCACTGACATCACTTCTCCGCTGAAGAAGGACAGGGTTGGCCTGGGATCAAGGGAGCTGGCTCTGCCCCATGGAAGCCTTGGCACCGTTTGGGTCCCAAGACCCTGTGGGCATGTCTCTCTCCTGTTACCCCCTCTAATAGAACAGTCACTCTGAAAACTTCCAGCTGTGCAAATGGGACTAGAAGCACGGTGTCCACCCCTGGGCCTGAGCATTAATGAGGGTGTAGTATCCCCGTGCTCTACCCCAGGGGTTAAGTCATCGTGACAGTGGGAGCTGCAGGGCGGACAGTGGGAGGAGGGAACAGAAGCAGCAAGGGGTGACTCAGAGCATGGAGATCAGAATGCTGGCTCCCCTTACTAGCTGTGAGGCCTCGGGAACGCTCCCAACTTACCGGCTACACAGCTCTAGAGCAGGGGACAATATTAATGCTCCATTCATAGCACTGTCCTGAGGGCCAAAGGGGGTAGACAGCAGAGGCAAACACTAATGAAAATGCTTATTTTCTGTGAGCCACGTACAAAGCACGGTCGCAAGGGCCTGACAAATGGCAGCGACCCCCCCCCCCACACACACACACACACAGAAACCCATTCAATGAATCTGAAAGTCGTTCTGTAGAATTCCTGTGATTTCTGTGATAGGCGTGTCTGCCTTATCTCCTCGTCCAGACAACCTACCTCCCGGCAGGGGTTTGGCTGATCCCTTTCTTCTCTCCCTCCCTGGATACATAGCAGGTCCCTGTTTCTCAAGCAAGTGAATGCGTCCCTGGCGGCCTTCTGAGGCCTGTATGCGAGCCCCAGCCACCCAAGGCCCGTCTCTGGGTCCCACGCTCCCACGTCTGCCTTCCTGCCCACCCCGGAAAGGGCAGCCTGTCCCACACCTTGTCCAGCTCGTCCTCCAGAAGGCAGGGGTCAAGGCCCAGGGATGCGAAGCGGTCCTCCTTCACGGCCCTGATGACTTTGTACATCTCCGTGTAGTCCTTGGCAGTCAGGTGCGAGAAGTTGACGTGGGGAGGGATGAGGTCCCGGCTCAGGACGTTGGTGTGGAGGTACCCCAGGATTTTCTCGGCATTCCTTCAGCACAAAGCAGAGAGGGCCAGGTACAAAGGCAGGGGTGGGCACGGTCCTGGAGGCGCCTCCCAGACACCCAGGCAGGACACCCCCCCTCTTCCACCTGCCCGCCATGGGCCATTGACAGAGACATCTCTGACACTGAGCCTGGGATCCAGGGGCCGGGAACAGAGAGAGCTCCACCACCCCCGGGGGTGAGGGGGACAGGGACTCTGGGACTCTAGGTCACCCCCCGCCTGGGCAAGACGGACAGGAGGAGAGAAGCCACCTACTCGACCACACACTTCTCGTTCATGATGTTGGCCTTGAAGCCCAGCACGGCAAACACCACGAGGGTGGCCAGCACCGAGGTGAAGAAATTAATGAAGGACACCAGCGCAGCGTCGAAGTGGCAGTTGTTGTCTTGCTTGTTGTAGCTGGAGAAGGCGATGACACCCCCGAAGCCCAGCCCCAGGGCGAAGAAGACCTGGGTGGCCGCCTCCCGCCACACCTGGGGGTCCAGCATCTTGTCCAGCTGTGGGGGGAGGACCAGAGACACACAGATGATGGTTTCCCACAACACCCCTTTCCGCATGGCAGAGTGGGAAAGCTGGGGCTGTGTGAACTTGGGCGTCCCCCCTAGTCCCCACGTGCAGAACATGGGGAACGAGAGTATCGGCTTCAGAGGATGATTGTGAGGCTTAAGATCAAATAAATGCTATGTGCTTACTCAGTAACTTCTCAGTCAATTTTAACTGCCACCTTTGCTTACCGTGGAGCTATTATACTGAGGAATAGCTTCAGGGCCATTAGGTATGAGGCATGGCGCACAACTCCAGGGAGTGCCATTCACTTGAATGGTGCCTCCTAGAGTTGTGCAAGTGTACAGCCTGCACAACAGTACCAGAGAACTAAGAACACCGATATTTCCCTGATAACCTCCTCCACTTCAAACCATGAGAAAGGACACCAACTTCTCCCTCCTGCCCACCTGATCTCCCTTTCCCCAGAAAAAAAAAAGGACCAATGTTCATTCATACACATCGACATACTCCAGATCACAGAAGGACCCTTCCCCCCTCCCACCCACCCAACTTAAAACACAGAACCCAGACACTTCCTGGAGAGGGGAAACCCCTGCCTGACCCTCCATGTGCCCTCAGACCTGACAGAACCCTGAGCTACACCAGCATGTAGAGGGCAGGGGGCAATTCCCAAAGTGCTTTTCGTATCCATTTTCCTTTTACTGTTTGCTCCTCAAGGGACCGTAGCTTGGACCCAGCACGGGGCTGTTGAGTTGGACAGACCCAGGTCTAAACCTGACTCCCATCTTTAAATAGCTGAGAAGGCTTAGGAAAATGACAGTGCCTGTTTTATTTATTTTTTATTGTTATGTTAATCACCATACATTACATCATTAGTTTTTGACGTAGTGTTCCATGATTCATTGTTTGTGCATAACACCCAGTGCTCCATGCCGAATGTGCCCTCCTCAATACCCACCACCAGGCCAACCCATCCTCCCACCCCCCTCCCCTCTAGAACCCTCAGTTTGTTTTTCAGAGTCCATCGTCTCTCATGGTTCGTCTCCCCCTCTGATTTCCCCCCCTTCATTCTTCCCCTCCTGCTATCTTTTTTTTTTAACATATATTGTATTATTTGTTTCAGAGGTACAGATCTGTGATTCAACAGTCTTGCACAATTCACAGCACTCACCATAGCACATACCCTCCCCAATGTCTATCACCCAGCCACCCCATCCCTCCCACCCCCCACCACTCCAGCAACCCTCAGTTTGTTTCCTGCGATTAAGAATTCCTCATATCAGTGAGGTCATATGATACATGTCTTTCTCTGATTGACTTATTTCGCTCAGCATAACACCCCCCAGTTCCATCCACATCGTTGCAAATGGCAAGCTCTCATTCCTTTTGATGGCTGCATAATATTCCATTGTATATATATACCACTTCTTCTTTATCCATTCATCTATCGATGGACATCTTGGCTCTTTCCACAGTTCGGCTATTGTGGACATTGCTGCTATAAACATTGGGGTGCATGTACCCCTTCGGATCCCTACATTTGTATCTTTGGGGTAAATACCCAGTAGTGATAGTGCCTGTTTTATGAGGCTCAGTTTTCCCATCTGAAAAATGGGAATAATAATACAGTGTCCCTCCCACGGTGCTTGTGAGGATCAGATGTGGCAGCAACAAGTAATACCCGGCACATAAGTAGCAAAATTAATCCTGCCAAAATGCCTCTGACCTAGACGGGACAGGTTTTTGGGTTTTTTTTTTTGGTGAGGGGCAGGAATTATTATTCACATTTCGAAAGAGCGAACTGAGACCCCAAGGTGGAAATTACTTGCTCCAAGTGACGGAGCTGGTTGTTGGGGCAGAGAAGTTACTCAAGTACAGATGGTCTGATGCAGCCCACGACAACGTCCTAGCACCGTCTCCTGACGCCTCTACTCCTCAGAGCATTGCCCCCTGGACCTCTGCTGCTGAGGTCGACCCAAGTGACAGACCAGGGAGACAAGGAGGCGCTAGAGAGTTTGCCATCCCTGCAGGCACCAGCCCTAGCTGGTCCTGGCCCAGCCGCCCCTCGCTGTGTGCCCGTGGCTCAGTCCTTCCTCATGGGCACACTGAGGCATCGGACTTGAAGCTATGTTACAGCCCTAGCCCCCAGGACAGAGGCCCAGCCGTCCATCACCTCAGCAGCTCCCTAGGCACATGGGAACACCTGGCGTCACTCCACCATCGGAGAAGGTGTGGGCAAGCTTGGGGGCCAGAGGAGGCACTGCAGGCTGAGGAGGAAGGGGAGGACAATGGGAGCAGAGCCTTCAGGGTCAGTATGCAAATGGAGCCCTGGCCCAAAAGTATGTGTGCTCTGGGGGAGATTAAGTTCCCCTACCTTGCACAAAATAAAGTCATCTCTGGTCCACCAAGAAAGCCCAGAACGCAGACATTCAGGAGCTAACAGCCCCCGACATCCCTCAGAAGACGTGACCCCCCCTCCTTCCCCCCCCCCCCGCTCTCTGCATCCTCAGTGGTAATGTGTGGCCTCCCTGTGACTATGACTCATCCATCCAACACAGAGCACCTATGTGGCCCAGGCCCAGTGCTAGGTGATGGGGAGCCATAGAGGGCAAGAACAGGTAAGGTCCCAGCTCCTGGGGAGTTGACATTCTAATTGGAGAGGTGGCCATTGTCAAATGACCCCGCAAACAGATGCTGAGTGGCAATTAGGACAGGGGCTGTGCAGGCCAGGCACCCAACGCTCCGAGAGCCTGTAGCAGGGGGACTTGAGCCAGGCAGGATGCCACAGAAGGCTTCCCCAGGAGGAAGGGATCCTTGAACTGACATCTGAGAGATACAAAAGCAAGGCTAAGAGCGGGAAGAGCATTCCCGCAGAGGGAACAGTGTGTGCAGAGGCCCAGAGGCGAGGCAGGACAGAGGGGGGCAGGTGAAAGTTAAGGGAAGAGCCCAGGCTGCCAGAAGCAGCAAGGACAAGGCGGGAGAGGAAAAGGTGAGGCTGGGAGGCAGAGGAGTCAGACCAAAGGTCCTAAGAAAGCACCTAATCTGGGAAACCGCTAAGAGATGTAGAGGACGAGGGTAGCAACCAAGCCGACCTTAGCCACGGACTGGAGATGGGGGGATGCTGAAGAGTCAGGTGTCAAGGCGACAGCCACACTTCTGGCCCGCCTACCTGGCGGGGTGCAGATGGAGTCCGAGGAAAAGGGGCAGGTCTTGATGGGGTTGGAACAGGGCAGATCAAGGCATTCGCTGCAGAAATGCTGAATTTAATGTGTCTTTACACTATCTAAGAGGAGAGGTCAAGTGGGCAGGCAGACAAGTGGGTCTAGAGTCCAGAGAAGAGGCTGAGCCGGAGATGTAACTTGTGAGGAGCAGGTGTGCCGGAAGGAACTGAGGCCCTAACTGTGGAGCGCTGAGAAGAGGCGAGCCAGGGGCCCAGGCGAGGGGGTCTCACAAGGGAGGGAGAGGAGGTGAGCAACCCAGATGGGAGGAAGAGCAAGAGAGGGCTGGATCGGAGGCCACAGGAAGCAAGCGGGCCTGGGAGGAGGAGGGCCCCGTGCGACCCGGAAAAATACACTAGGGTGAGCCGGTCCCGGGTGGCTCGGAGCATTTGGGAAGCGATGGGGCCCGAGTCAGGTAGGAGCCAGGAGATCCGAGAAGCAGAGGGGAAGAAGTGAAGGTAAAGTGGATAATCAACTCCTTGGAGAAGCTCGCCTTGGAACAGGAGGAGAAAGACGGCTCGTTCAGGCAAAGGCTATGAAAACTATTGATTTGTTGTCTCGTTTTTGTCTTTAATGCAGTGACTTGATGATAGGTAAAAGCAGATGGAGGGCAGGCGGTCTAGAGGGGCGGGAGCTATCTCCCATCAGAGACCCTGGAGCTGCTCATGGAGGGACCAGGACAAAAGAACGGGATGGGGCAGGCAGGTGCAGGCGGGTTTGGATGTTCCTTATCTGCGAGGGAGTTTCTGTCTCGGTGGCTCCTGTTAAACCTGTAAAGCAGGAGTCCAAATCATCTGTTAGGGGTGAAGTCGGGACGTGCAGACAGGTGGAAGAGGTTTAAAACAGTCACAGGGAAGTATGGAGAATGAGACGCCAGGGAAATGGGGTAGGGTTAGCCCACACTGTTGAGGGTCCACTGTGCTCAAAATGGCCTCTTTACAAAAGTAGAATGACAGGCCCACATTTCCTTATCTAAAAGCCCTGAGGCCAGACTGGTTGTGGAATTTGGGCTCTTGTTCCTAACTCTATTTTAGAAAGGTAATGTAGTGAATATGCCACATAATTACATAACACCCCCAGCAGGGTCTGGGGCAGCACCCCGTAATCAAACACATTAGTATTTTTGCAGCAGAATATGAATATGAATATTCACACCAAGTGAATCAATAGAGACTAAAAATAGCCTCACATCTGTTCAGGTCATTTTGCCGCCAAATGAGTTCAAGGAGAAAGAAAAAACAACTTTTGTTTTTCGGGGCTATTTGGATTTTGGCATCGTGAGTAAGGAAACAGAGGCCTATACAGAAATTTGAAGATTATTTTAAAAAGGAGAACAAAATAATCATTGTCCCACTGGGAAAGGCCTTCTGTATCTCCCCTCTCCTGGGTGGGTTCTTAAATGATTCTCCCAGAAAGTTCTGGAAATGCGTGGAGGGATTACTTGTGCCTGGAAGGCATGCGGGTATTCACTGATGCTCACAAATGTCAGTCATGCCAGTTTTACCAATCAGCTGGAACCTAGGCACCTCCCTTGGGCTAGAAACGTAGACCTAATGGCTGGGCTCTGGATGGTCTGGTGAGTTCCAAGCAGGAAGAAGAACACAAGATTTTGTAAGAGAGGGTAAATTGAGATGGACACAGCCCTGGTCATCTCCCTTGCATGTGGAAAAATCCCTGATCGTTCTCCACTGTGTGCTGGAAAATATTTTCCCACTTTTTGTCCCTATCTCCAAATGCAGTGAACTTACTCTTGAAAAACACTGCGGTATCTTACCTCTGGCCTTTGCCCAGGCTGTTCCCTCTGCCTGGAATTCCCTTCCTCCTACTCACATTCTGGCAAAACTCCTATTTATTTCTCAAAACCCGGCACAAATATCACCTCCTCTCTGAAGCCTTTCCTGATGCCTCTGGCAGAGCTTGTCATGGTCCTTGGGCTCTCCCAGCTCTGGTCAACCCCTGCATATCAGATTTATACGTGTGCCTTCTTTTCAACACTTCGTGTTTCTTAGGGCCGGAGCCCATCTCCTGTTCATCTTTGAATGCAATGTCTGGTACACGGAAGGCAAGGAAAAGAGTTGGGGGCAAGAGAGACAGACAAGGCTGCTTCCTGAAGGTGAGCTGAGCGGGAAGGACCAGACCAGGCACTATGAAATTGTCCTGGCCTTTTTGTGCTAGGATGCAGCCTTCTAGGACAAGAAGATCCTTATGGTTTTAAACTTCTACTTTCTAAAGCATGGCTATTTTAAAGATTTTATTTATTTATTTGAGAGAGAGAATGAGAGAGAGAGAGCACATGAGAGGGGGGAGGGTCAGAGGGAGAAGCGGACTCCTTGCTGAGCAGAGAGCCCGATGTGGGACTCGATCCCGGGACTCCAGGATCATGACCTGAGCCGAAGGCAGTTGCTTAACCAACTGAGCCACCCAGGCACCCTAAAGCATGGCTATTTTAATGCTGGCTTCTTTTCCTTTCCTCTTGCTTTTCTACCTCTCCCTTCCCCCTCCCCCTCCCCCACTCCTCCTCTTCTTCATCTTCTTCTGGTGATTTTTCATTTTTCATCTATATCAGTCATTACTAAAGTTTTTACTAAAGGGTCTGAATCATCTGTGAGACCCAAACATGTCATTGTTAGGATTTTCATCATTCCCTAAATCTAAAAATAGGACATGGGTAAATTCCTAGGTCCAGCCACTGTTCAGGGCCAAGTTCCACAAATGTTGGCAGCCACCCTAGGGAGGCCACCATCATCCCA
The DNA here is from genome assembly GCF_002201575.2 of Neomonachus schauinslandi. NCBI lineage: Eukaryota > Metazoa > Chordata > Mammalia > Carnivora > Phocidae > Neomonachus > Neomonachus schauinslandi. Next base: position 91,170,030 of record NC_058406.1, on the reverse strand, counting down.
AACTGCATCGTTGGAGCTCACCCTATAACTTGGGGGACAGACTCTCAAAGGACAGGGTAGGAATGTCCTATATGTGATGATTTGGAATGGGAATAAAAATTATTTGTATGTTAAGACTGTATTTGCTATTCTTTCTTCATTTTTAAAAATTATGGAACTTTTATTATAAAATGTACAAAAATGGAGAAGATAGTATAATAAACCCCCATGTACCCAACACTCATTTTCAACAGCTCCCAACATAGGGCCAACCCGGTCTCCTCTGTACCCCCATGGTCCATCCCTAGATTATTTTGAAGAAAATTGGTGGATCCAAATCTGATATTAATGAGGCCCCAAAAAAGAATGTGACAGTGCCAAAACTTAACCTTTGAGGAGAAAAGTGCCCTGTGTGAGCAGCCCCTGGGCACCCTCCCCAGTGGGGCTTGGAGGGACTCCCTTGCTGATGGAGATGACCAGATCTCTATGTTCAGCTGGGGGTAAAGTGAGTCAGGCACCTTTAGGATTCAATGCCTGTTGTTCCTTGAATTTAAAGGGGCTCTATCAGGATTTCTGGGGTGCTGGTACATAATTCCAACAAGGTCCTTGGGGCACCTGGGTGGCTCAGTTGGTTAAGTGTCTGCCTTTAGCTCAGGTCATGATCTCAGGGTCCTGGGATCAAGTCCTGCATCAGGCTTCTTGCTCAGCAGGGAGTCTGCTTCTCCCTCTATCCCCTGCTCGTGCTCTCTCTCTCTCAAATAAATAAATAAAATCTTTTTTAAAATTAAAAGAAAACAAAAGGGATCTATCAGAATTTCTGGGGTGCATGATTCTAACAAGGTCCTGATCATAGTGTCTACAGAAGATGAACCCATGGCCAGACCTCAGGAAGCCCAATGTCCTTTGCAAACGTCAGGGTGTGACTGCAAGAGGAGAGGTGGGAAACGGGCTCTCCCCATCAAAGACAAGACTCGCACCCTCCTTGGGGGTTGGGGGAGAGATACCCTGAAACACAGCAAGGGCTTCCTGCCACCTCCTTGGCACATTGGCTGAGTCACTTCCTCACACAGAGAACAAGGTGTTTTCACGCATTTGATTCAGTGGCACGAAGATGCTTTCAGAATCCACGAGCAGCTCCTGAGCTCCTGGCCTGACCCGGTGCATGACCGGAGCCCACGCCCTTGCTTCTCAGCCCTGCCGGGCACCTGCCGGTGTGCGAGCCAGCCGGGGCCGCGAGACACCAGATGGCACTGGAGCACCGGGTTCCCACTGCCCAAGAACAGTGTCACCTTCACGAGGGAGAGAATAATAATCACTATGGCTTACCATGCGCTCTCCGCACGCCAGGAGCAGCCCTCCATGGTGTCCTGACAAGGCTGTCGGGGAGCTACCAGGGTTCACCCCATCTCGCAGCTGAGGAAGACGGAGTGAGTTCCCCAGGCATCTTGCCCCCGGACCACGGAGAGATGAGCTGGGATCCGAACCAGTCTGTCTGGCTCCAGAGCCCACCCTCTGGCAACAAGGCTGGCCTGCCCTGGTCGTCCTGCCCAGAAGCCCTCCTCTACTCGTGGGGGTCAAGGAGCTCTGCCCCTGGGCCTTCCAGGCCTCCCAGGATCCCACTTCTCTAAGGGTTAACACGCGCCCTGACCCGGGGGCTGGTCGGGCTCCCTGGTGAAGACCCCAGAGGTGGCGAAGAGAGAAGCTGATGCCAAAGCTGCTCGCAGCTCAGGTTCTGCCGGGTAGCCCCTACCCCCGAAGACTGTGCGGCTTTCATCTTAACCAATGACCCCGGACTTAAAACTCAAAGGACACACAAAAGCACAGTAAGGCCTCCTTTCCCCCACGCAATCCAAACACTCGATTCCTCTTCACTAGACGTGACCATGATCTCTGCTGCTTGCGTGCCCTTCCAGTGACATTTCATGCATCTATCAGTGACACACACACACACCCCCAACAAACATATCTACGCGTGTGTGTATTCCTCCCCTTCCTCCCCTACTGTCCACACCGGAGATGTCCACCGCCCTGCCCCAGGCTCCACACTTCCTTGTCGTGCTGAGTTGGGAACCCACAGAGTTCTAGGGCTCCTGGAACTCACAGTCTGTCATCCCTCAAATCCCCCATCTCCACACCCCTTACCTGGATGGTCCTCCCTGCTCTGATTCGGTGGTTCTCCAGCCTGGCTGCCCCTCAGAACCACCGGGGGCTTTCAAGAGCTACTGCTGCCTGGATACGCCCGGTGATCCTGATTAACCGGTCCGCTGGCTGGAGTCTGGTTAGTCAAGGGTGGGCCTGAGGCCGCTGCTCCCCCTGCAGCCCGCTGGGGTGGAGGCTATGCTCGTGCACGCCCGTGCTGCCATTGGGCCTGGAGGTGGATGGGGTGCTGCCCGTTCCTCCAGGTCATCATTCTTATTCCACGGTTTCCTCTCTCTGTCCCGCTCTACTGCCATCAGGATTCTCGGTCCCTTCAGCTCCTCCCTTCCACCAATCCTGTCCTCCACCCCAGGCCTCGGGTCATGCCATAGCGTCTGTCATATCTGAGAGCTATGCTCCAACGACGACCTCAATGTTAAGGACCCTGAACCCCAAAACACCCCATCTTTCCAGCTCTTTTTAGTATCTTGACTCCAAAAATTCTTCAGCCTCACTGGGACCCACCTACATTTCACTCCTCCCACCCTGTTTGGAGCCTAACTTCCCTTCTTGATCGGCTTAGTCAAGGGCCCATCACTTGGTTAGTCCCTTGCTACCCTCTTAACTCCCCTGCCACCTCTCTCCATGGTCGTCCCGCGTCATTGCCTCCTGACCCTGGTCCAACCCTCCACCAACTCTGGGCGTGCCCTCCAGCAGCTAAGTATAGCTAGAGAAATCACACCTTGGATGAGTTATTTAACCTCCCTGTGTGTCAGTTTCCCCACGTGCAAAATGGCAAGAATAACCTCTGCCTCAAGGGTCATTATGAGCTTTAAAGGAGCTGATGTATGTAAGGTGCGGGTAACAGTGCCCAGCACCCAGTAAGTATCATCCATTGTAAAGCACAGGATTGTTCTAAGTACCCCCTCACTGTGGGAGATAGCCTGCTTTCAGAGGTATAAATAGGAGGAACTGTCCAGCTTGGAATTGGAGAAATATGAGCTACACCGTGCGGGCTGACTGCACCGCACACCCGTGCCCCCTGCTGTGCTGCACGCCTTCCCTGTCCCCTGCATCGTCATCTCACACTCGCTCCTCCTTAGGCCCCCACCACACCTCCACCATTCAGACCCTCAACCGATGCTCTCGCTTCCTCCTTCCCAGAAAAAAATGGCACGAGGGGAAGAGAGCTCCCGCAATGAGATGCTATCACTAGTCCACAGCTTTAAATTCTCTGATTCCCAAATTTATATCTCCACCTGACCGGCAGACTCATCTGACCAACTGCCTACTTAACATCTCCACTTGGATATCTTTTTTTTTTTAAGATTTTATTTATTATTTATTTGACAGAGAGAGAGAGAGCAAACACAAGAAGGGGGAGAGGCAGAGCGAGAGGGAGAAGCAGGCTCCCCGCTGAGCAGGGAGCCTGACGTGGGGCTTGATCCCAGGACCCTGGGATCATGACCTGAGCCAAAGGCAGAGATGCTTAATGGACTGAGCCACCCAGGCGCCCCTCCACTTAGATATCTATTAGACATCTTAGACCTGCCACATCCCAAACAGCAGTCTTGAACCTGCCCCTCTCACCATCTAATTTTGTCTCCATAAATGTCAACTCCATGCTTCTAGGTGCTCAAGCAAAAGAACTTGGAGTCATCCTTGACCATTCTCTTTCTCTTGCCCCTCACGTCCAATCCAACAACAAATCTTGTTGACCCTACTTCCTAGATATATCCTCAATCCGACCACTTCTCATCACTCCCACTGCCATCACCTGGGCTCAAATTGCAGTCACCTCTCACCTGGATGAATTCTAGAACCTGGATGGATTCACCTGGATGGAGCCTTCTGGCAGATCTCCCTGTTCCACCCTTGCCCCCTCAAATTCTCTATGGCAGCCAGAGGGATCCTTCAAAGACAGAAGTCAGATCGTGCTGCTCCTCTGCTCAGAACCTCTAATGGCTCCCATTTCACCAAGAGTAAACACCAAAGTCATACCTGGCTCACAAGACCCTCGTGAACTCGCTCCCACTATCCCCTTGACCGCATGTCCTTACCTCTCTCCCCACCCATTCCAGATTCACTAGCCTCCTTGGATTGGACACCAGGCACATCCAATCTCAAGGCCTTTTCATTTATCACTCCCTCCGAAATGGAAAGTGCTACTTCCAGATATCCACACAGCCTGCTCCCCCACCTGCCACGTCTTTACTCAAATGCCACTTTCTCAAGGAGGGCTTCCTTGAACACTGTCTGAAGCAACCCCTCTCCCTGGTGTCCCTAATCCTCTTTTCTCTGCTTTATTTTTCTTCTTAGCAATACCACCCAACAAGTCCTTAATCTTATATCGCCTGTCTCCCTAAAATACAAGATCCAGGAGGGTTGGGAAGTTTGTCTGCTTGGTTCATGGCTGCGTCCCAGGACCCACAACAGAGCCCAGAACATAACAGGCATCCCACGAACGTTTGCTGAACGAAGGGATAAATGAATGGTGGTCATTCAGGTTGTTTTCAATCTTTTGCCACTAAAACATTTGCTGTAGTGACCAATACTGTGCACAGATCATTTTGCTTGTGAGTGAATATATCTGTAGGACAAGTACCTGGGAGTGGAATTGCTGGGCCAAAGGACTTGAACAGTTGTAATTTTGATAAACATTTTCTGAAAGTTCTGGTGGTGAGAAGTCTACCATAATCTACGACTCTGTGTTGAGCCAGTCACATGGTGAATTCTGTAGCCCTCCATGCTGACTTGGGTTTTTCACTGGATGGAAAGAAAGTAATCAGGAGAGAAGTTGCCCGAGGAATCCAAGAACTTAATTAGCCATCAACATGAGTTACTGTCCCATCAAAAATGTTAGTGGGTCATCATGGTATCCTGGCCACATTGCATTTGTCACACACTCAGTGACTGCTTGAGGGCATGGACTGAAAGGCCAGATCCTATGGTTTGGATTATTTCTGATGTTGGAAGACTTTATAAGAAGACATTCAGCATATCCATGGAGAGCCTATGCTTTTTTCAAGTGGATTCGGAGATACCCTGGCCAAAAATCTTCTTGGACTCCGCCATGGCTGCCAAATGGCATGACCCCTGGGGATTTCATTCCCATTGTGGTCAATATAAATGGAGCAGTGCACAGCCTGGGCAGCTGTGTGCAATGACCCTAGCATTCGATAGCACCGTTCTAGGTCAAGAACTTGAATTGGTTCCAGGGTTCCTCATATCTCAGCAATCCTGTGCTGGCATAGTCAGAGCTCTGCAGCAGTAGTCTGCCACGTATGGACAGTCAGAAGACTGAGAGTGGATCCACCCTTTTTGTGGATGACTTGGAGCAATTTGTAAATAGGAGCCTCACCCAGCCATCATTACTAGCTTTACCTGCAGCACAGGCTGTGAAGGGGGATCCTTGACGGAAGAGTTTGGCCTTTGAGGCCCTTAGGCCTCCCCTTCCCTGTGCAACACATCCATTCAAAGTCAAGGTCAGGAGCTGCCCCGTAGAACTGCTCAGTGAGCAAGATCTCAAGACGAGCCCACAGGCTCTACCCAGACTGGAAGTCACAAGAGCTAGATGGGCCAGGGCCACCTGCTGGGTCTTGGTAACCTGGCTCCTCCAGGGCCTTCCAGGTTCGGTTTCTTTAAACTTCACCTCAGGGGGACTCTGACCCCTGCAGATGCTAAAGTGGCATCACACCATTTCCTGAACATCCAGGAAAAGGTTTTGGAAAGGAGTGTCCTCTATTGTTCCAAGTGCACATCCACCATCTTGCATCCAGCTGATTGGCAAAAATGGAAGTCTGATAAACGTGGAGCCACAGGGACTCTCCTATACAACTGGTGGGAGTGTTGGCCATGGCCACCATTTTGAAGAGCAATTTGGCCACCGTCTAGCGAAACTGAAGATACGCATACCCTTTGAGATAGCAATTCCACTCCTAAACACAGACACCCTTGGGAAAATTGTGCACGTGAAGACCTGTGCAATAATGTTTACTGTAGCACTCCTAGCCCCGTGGTGAAAGCTGGAAACAACATAAATGATCCTCACCTAGAGAATGAACAAATACAGTTCAGTGCTACAGTGGACTACGATACAGCAGGAAAGATGGATGCACTAGAGCTACAAACAGCACTATAAATAAATCTCAGATTACAGTGTTGTGCAAAAATAAAAGCTAAAGCAAGTCACAGGAAGTTGCGTATAATACGATGCCACTTATGTAAAGGTTAAAAGTATGCACAAATGCTATCCATTGTTTATGCATACGGGTATATGTATTACTAATTTTAAAAAGTGTATTAGGAGGGTAAATCCAAATTCAGGATAGTGCTTATCTTTGGGGGAGGAAGGACCTGGGATCAGGGCAGGCTATAAGGGCACTTTTATGGCCTCTGTAATATTTTATGGCCTCTCTAATGTTTATTATATTATTATATATGTGTGTTTACATGCCTGAGACATTTCATGATTAAACAGATGTTTTAAAGAGTGTCTGAATCAAATAGGGAACAGTACTGTGTGTGCTGGGACCAGAAGCCAGTCTCATGAATCCCTCCCTTACTGGGCTCTCTCAAGATGGATGCCACCAAGGGGCCTGCCCATCTGGAGACCTGGGTGAATCTCCCCATTTATGAACACCTCCAGAGTATATTGTTTCCTAACAAAGTCCAGTAAAATATAACTGAAAGACTCAAGTGAAAACGTTAGATTGATCATTATTCTAGAAATACAGCGGAAGTAATTCATAAAAACCACTGGCTTTCTTCTCATGGCCCTTTCCCCCCAAACATATCACTTGTTCACAACATCCTCATGTCAGCCACGTGGCTCGGGAGGCACACTCATGGTCAGGAGATTCACTAAGCTCTTCCTGAAGTGGACCTCCATGGTTGTAAGCCTCAGATGTTCTATCCAAGAATGCCCAGGGCCAATGGATTTCCTATCTGATGACTATGAGTGGTATGTGTCTTACCCACTGCCATCCCCCAACGTCTGGGGATGTTCCCAGCGGCAGAGCGGAGCTGGGAGGGAATAGGGATTCTCCATTAGATCTGGGTTCTTCTCCCTGTGTCATCTGTATGAACTTCTTGTGTGAACACCAGTGTGGGTGAGCACACGTGTGACATGGCACTGTGAGGGCCAAGGTTGAGGGCCTCAAGATGGTGGTGTTCTGACCCATGCCCATCGCCTGGAGTCTCACCAATGAGCTGGTGAGTGCATGCCTCCAGGGGCCTGTGATGACTGCCCGACACATGACAGGTCCTTATGAGCGCTAAACTGCAGGACGCTGGCCGGGCCCAGCGGAGCTGTCGGTGTCCCCCAGACCCTTACCTTGGGGGTAAACATGTGTAGGATGCCATCGACGGCCCCTCGCAGCAACAGCCCCCGGACCAGGAAGCAGGCGAGCACCACGTAGGGGAAGAGGGAGCTGAAATACATCACCTACAGAGAGGACAGGGACCCACCGTGGGGCAGAATGCCTCCTGAGGCTGGCACCCCCCTCCCCACTCACAGCTGGGGCACCCCCCTCCCCGCTCACAGCTGGGGCAGACGAGCCTCCTCTGATGGCAGCAGTAAGAGAAGCCCTGGGACCCCTGGGCACAGGGCCAAACCCACTGTGCGCCTGGCACTAAGCCAAGGCAGAAGCAAGAGCAGACAAGCTGGAGTCAGCATGGCTGGGCCTGGGGCTAGCTTCCCCCTTTCCAAAGGCTGGCAGGGCTGGGCCTACAGCCTCCCCACCCCCAAGGGCCGCCAAGGGGGCAAGGAAACCTCTCCTCTCCCCTCCTCACTTTTTCGTGTCTCATGCCTGCCTTTCCATCCCTGACTCCAGCGGACCCCCTAAGGCTCTCCCCTGTACTTAGAGCTCCTTTGACAGAAGGCATCCAGGAGGTTACAGACATGGCTCCCAAGCCAAAACATCAGAAAAGGTCCTGCCTCTTGTGATTATACACTGCGTGCTATTTTCTAGCATGTGCATTTCTTGCACATTTCTGTATTCCCCTGTGCCCGGCAGAGAGCAACACAGGAAGGAGATGCTCACAGAGTGTTTGCTGCACCGAAACAAATCAAGACGGCTGTTTGGGTGGGATGGTGTTGAAGGTGAAAGCGTGTGTGTCCAGAGCTGGAGCACCTGAGTTCTGATCCTGGCTCTGCCATTTACCTACCATGTGACCTTGAGCTATTCACGTGACCTCTGTGCGCTTCCCTCTGCGCATCTATAAAATGGGTGTAAGGCTTCCTAACTCATAAGGTTGTTGTGGACCAAAAGCATTTGTACGTGTGGCAGTACCTGATAAGCGCCCTCAAGTGTCAGCTACTGTTTTGGCCTGTGGAGAGGGAAGAGGTGGTAGCCAAGAATACTCTACCTTCCCAAGGCTTAGCTTCCTTACTCGAGAAGTCCATGGAACCTGGAGCCTCAGACAGTTGGCCAAGGCTCCAGTTCCAGCTCTGGGACTGACTGGCTGTGTGATCTCAGGGGAGGGGCTTTCCCGGCTCCCGGCCTCAGTTTCCTCATCTGTAGAACGGATGGATTGAGCCACAGGGTCTCTCATGTCCTTTCCAGCCCTGGCAGTCCGTGAATACTGGTACATGACAAAGAAGAAAGGGCCCCTGCCTGAAGGGGGTGTGTGGGATTGGCTGGGCTGCACCCTAAGAGGGCATCGGAGAGCCACCCTCGGAGGCCCCAAGGCCCCTTCGCTCACAGCACCCACCTGGTCAAGGCGCCCCTTAGTTCACACACAGTGCACTGCTGATTTCCACCAAAAAGTGCTCAGAGCAGGCTCTTCTAGGGCTTTTGCTTGGGAACCTAAGGGGCTAGGATCTAGACGAATGTCCCTGGGTCCGAACTCCTAACTCTCTTTCTCTTTAAAGTCTGCGGAGCAGGCCTGAGGTATCTGAGCACAGAGGTGGCTGGGGGTCAAGGAGTGATTTTCCACAAGCCCCCTCCTAGCCACTCCTGGTGGGCTGTTCACAGGGAAAAATGATGCAGCAGTGACACGCCCATCACCTCCACGGCGGGTCTGTGTCGTCATCCTGAGCCACCCAGAGGCCAAGCCCACTCAATAGACCCTGCATGGCGTAACCCGGTGCCTTCAGCCCCCTGCCCACCATGCTCTTCTGTGGCCCCCTGTGTGGGTCTGACTCCCTTCCTGCTCACCTTCCCCGAGGACTGGATGCCCTTGACGACGGCCATACCCACGATGCTCCAGGCCACCAGGAGACACAGGGTCATCTTCCAGTTGAGGCCGCCGCTCTCCGAGATGGAGTTGGATATGTCCAGGGCCTCTCGGTACCAGAAGTAGGTAGTGGCTGAGCTCTTTTCACACTCTGCCTCCACCACTGGAACAACAGCAAAGGCCAGAGGGCCTCAGGTGGGGCTGTGGGGCCACCTCCTCTGCCTGATCCCCACCCAGGGCAGCAGTGGGCGAGCCCCCGGCTGAGTGCGGGTAGCAGGGAGGGCCAGTGTTCCTTCTGGGCTAGCCAGGATCTGGCAGACCCTGAGGACTCCAGATGGGGCTCCAGATAGGGCCCGGGAGGCTTCGGGACACACGGATCTGGCTGAATTCCCACACATGCCACCCCTGCCCGCCTCCATCCGTGGAGGGCAGCAAGGATTAGGCAGAACTGGCCTCAGGTTCCTTGGGAAAGGTCCTGAGCTAGGAGTCAGACATCTGGTTTCTCATCCCAGATCCTGGTGCAAAACACAGGAAAGCCACTTCTGGGACCTCAGTTTACCCATCTGTGAGTGGAATAAATCATCCAGCCTTTTATAAGACTGGCATGCAAATTAAGGCTGCTTCCAGATAGGATGGTATTCGAGTAACACAGGATCATTGATAACAACTAAACAAAGCCACACTTTCCAGAGTTTTCCTTATACTCATTTCATTCAATTCCCTGAGAACTCTAGGGGATAGGCCATCAGAATGGGAAATGAGGATCAGAGAGGGTAGGTATCTTATTCAAGGTGACACAAGTCAATGAAATCCCAAATCTGTGCCTAAGCCTCTTAGGCTCCTTCAACCCCTTCCTGGGACGGGCTGGCTGGGGTCCCCAGGTGGGGTCCTATTCAGAGGGTCCCATACTTGCCTGCCACAGTCCCATTCCTGATGACAGGACATTCGCTCCACGGCAGCGGGTACTGGAAGGACTTGAAGAAGTAGAAGATGCTCCACCCGATGATCACATTATAATACAGCCCAACAAAGAGGCAGACCTGAGGACAAGGGTCCACGGTGGGGGGAGGGGTCATGAAGGCCACAGGCTACTCCACCCCACCCCCACTCCCGGTCCAAAGCCCAGGCTCCCCCTGACCGCACAAAACACTTCGAGGTCTTGCAGGAGGAGGAGGAGGGGGAATGAGGCACGGGCTTTGAGGGCCTCCTCCTAATCCTCTCTTCATCTGGTATTCAGGGAATCCACAGAGGAATGTTTCAGATATTAAAGATCTCTCCTTTAAGCAATGAACTCTTAAAATGTTAATCCTTTCCAGTTTGAAATTCTTCTAAGATGCTTAAAGCATTTCCCCATCATTTCCTGATGACTCAGGATGACAATTCCAGAGCTGCCCTCCGGGACCATGGAGGCCGGCACAGCTTTTGCCTCTATAGACAACAGCCCCAGACTGCAGTGCACTTGAGGTTCTGCGGATGCGTCTTACTGGTGTCTTATGTCCTCCCTCTTCTTAGGACACCGCTCTCTCTTTGGTACTGGCAGTAGCCTGCCCCCAGAAAGACATCACTTCTCGTGTCTCGGGAACACAAACACTAGCTTTGGCAGAATTCTACTTGAAAGAGGAATGCGTAGATTCGGACTGAGGGTCCAAAAGCTTTCTCAGAAAGCAATGCTTTTACACACAGGGATCTGCTGTATCTGCTCTGGATGCTGAGAAGCCCCTTCTACCTCCAGGGGCCCAGCTCTGTTACGTTGATCAGTGTGAGAGCTGAGGGCCCCTTGCTGCCTCAGTGTCACCTGAGCTCTGGTGTGCAGGAGCAGACACTCCTACGGCACACCTTAATGGGAATATAGACGGAGAGAGACCCCTACTTTTTCCGCTTGGGCGCTTTCAGGCTGAGGGGAGACCCACTCACACTCATGGGTACACACATGGCCAGCCCCAGTAGAAGACGCTGTGTTTAGCCGTGTCAGCCTGAGCAGAGGTGAAGCCCAGCAGGACTGCGGGAGCTACACAGACCCTCCCCCAGTCCCTTCCAGAAGCAGGTGTGAGCAGGGGCACCGTGTGCTTTACCCTTAAGGGAAGCTCAGTTTCCTTACCTAGAGAACTAAGCAGAGCCTTACCTCCAGCCCCGTGAATGAGCCTCACCAAGCTCCCCATCCAGGCCAGTGGGGCCTCTCTGGCTCCCACTGTTCCAAAGCCTCACCCCTCCTGGGTCAGCCATGGGCTCTTGTCTGAAACCTTCTCCAACTCTGTTCCTGTGCCTAACAAACTGGCAATGAGACCTCATGCCTCAGGGCGGCCTTTTCCTGGGCCACACTCTCGCCCAATTCAAATACTCTTCAATCAAGGAAAGAGGAAGGGCCTCCCTCACACGGGGCTGATGGGCTGGTAAGCAGACAGAGGTATCCGGGACGGTCCACATTCTCTGCGGTCTGGCCGCAGAGAACTCCAGCTGAGATGTCCCAGCTTTTCCTCCTTGGTAACAATTCCAAATATTATATCCTGCTTCAGAAAGCACAGCTCACTTTCAACGTAGGAAATGCGTGGCCTTGAGATGCTGGCTGTAAGCAATTCTCATGCGGAGGGTCTCCCTCCCTGCCCTTGACCTGGCCCAACTGCAAACCCCATTCCCGGGACCGGCCCCTCAGCCTGCTGGTTCCTGCCCAGTGTGGGCCCCCGACTCACTATGCAGCTGGAGAAGCCGATGCCCCCCAGGCGGGGGCACACGTAGTGCCACACGCCAATGCTGCCACGGCGGATCCTCTGGCCCACAGCCAGCTCCAAGAAGAAGAGTGGGATCCCGATGATGATCAGCAGCACAAGGTAGGGCACCAGGTAGGCACCTGGGGAGGAGAAAGGAGTGTCAGAGGGTGTCCGGAGCACGGCACCAGGGTGAGGGAGGACAGCCACGTCCTACAGTCTTACCCACCCTCTGACCATCCTCAAACTGCTGCCAGGCCTTGTGCTCCTGCAGGAGTGGTCTGGTTCCTACATGTGACCCACCATGCACTGGCCACCGGGAACCCCCTTCTTCCCCTTGACTGCCCTGATCTGAAACGCTAAGGGAGGACTGCTCGCAAGGTTAGATCCCGAGAGAGACAGACAGATGCTGTACCGTCTCTCAGGAATCCACCATCAAGTCCTGCACGGACCCAGTCGCGTCCTGACGTACTGTGTGGACACCTGCTCACGCTCCCTCCCGGCCCCCAGAGAAGCAGCCCCAGAAGGAGTGGGCCCCATTCACTCGCTGCTCCCCAGAGGCACAGACCCCAGGCACGGCCTTCCCCGCCTCTGAAACAGATGCTGACGCCGCAGACCAGGCAGCTCCAAGGAAGCGGAGCCTGGAAGCTCTCCAAGGAGAGAGGGTCTGACAGGCACCACCATTAATCTACAGCTAATTGGGAGGAACGAGAGAGAGAAATTAGCAGTTCAGAAAAGCACAGCCGGGAGGATGGTAATGAATAGACAGAACAGATCTTGATAAAGATTCCAGATGATAAATTAAACTCACTGTCCCTGGCCTCACTGCAGACACAGTCTCAATTCCAAGTGACAGGGCGTTTAGCAGGAGAATTAAAATCGTGTCTGGACACAGACGAGTGATCTGTCCTGAGAGTCGTGCCAGCAACCGCCAGACAGCCCCAGTCACCAGGGCCCCGGTGGTCAGCCAGCACCCCCAGACCAAGCCTTGCCGGCTGGGAGTATCCAAAAGACCCCCAGCCACACACAGCTCTGCCCCCCGAAATACGACATTCCATGTGTATCCAAGCTTCGGAAGAAAGCCGGGGATCAGGCATTTCCTGGGCACAAGACCCAGCACTTGGCAACAGTCAGCTGTTTACTACAGGTCTACCCTCTGCCAGGCACTTGCAGTGGGGGGGTCTGGGGGCAAAAGAAAGCACAGCCACTATCCCAGGACAGCTCGCAGTCTGGGAGGCAGGACCCGCAGGCTCACGTGAGCAATGTCAGCAAACGTGCATGCACACGCACACACACGCGCACGCACGCATGCACGCAGACTAGTCACAGGGGGCCAGCTGAGCACCGGGCATGCCGAGGGAGGGCTCAGGGTCCAACAGAACTAATCAGGAAAGTCTTCCAGGGGCGGTAACCCACCCAGCCTTATATGACAGCATCTAATTCATTAAACATACACCTACACATGGCCACACGTACACATAAGTTCAACTTGGCACTAACAAGCAGTACCATCCTGGTGCTGAAAGGAGGGGGGGCCTGAAGGACCCCTGGTTCTGCCTCTTGGTCTTGGGTTTGGGGAAATGAGAGAGGAGGCACGTGACGTGCAGAAAAGCGAAGGGACACGACCTCACTGGTTTTGTATTTCAGCCATATCCCCTTGGGTGGGGCAAAACGGGCAGGGAGGCGGGTTTCGGGGTGTCCCGAGGGCAGCCTGGCGTCTTCTGTGAAGGCTTTTCTCCTCTCCCCAAAGAACCAGGGAGAGCCTCCACATGTGTGCTGTCCACAGAGCAGTCCTCAGCAAAGACTGGCCACGGGCAAGCCGCCACCTGCCACTGGGGCCAGTGGCCTGAGTCGGGCCCAGGGCACGGAGCTGGCAGCAGCTCTCCACCCCAAGCCACGGCCCAGCCACACACAGCGCTCAGCAGCTGGGGTCCGGGTGAGGATTTTTGGTTAGGCAGAGGTCCTTTTTCTTATCAACCCTTGTTGAAATCATTTGGAAATGCACCCTCTCCTGCCTTCAAAAATACAATTTGGAGACGCGACAGGATCCCCTTTGATATTCCAGTGACTTGCGAGAACTTCGGGTCCTCCCTCTCAATAGCTGGGAGCACTGGTCAGGGTGTCAAGCTCTCAGAAGCTGGGCTGTGGCACCTCCGAGACCTCCTTGATCTCTGCAGTCTCCGTCTTGGTCTGTACTCTGGGTCTTGCTTCCGGCAAACCCTGAGGTTATTTCTGGGATTTGAAACACCACCTGGTTCTCAGCCTGTTGAGATGCATACCAAGTAGGAGCTGAGACCCGGACCCTGGGGCCAGACGTCCTGGGCCTGAAGCCTAGCTCTGCCACTTACTAGCTGTGTGACTTTGAGCCAATTCCTTGATCTCTCTGTGCCACTTTTGGTCATCTATCTGAAGAGGATAATAACATTCGGCAGAACCACATGAAACTGCTGATACGTGACCATCTTTGACTCAGAAAAACACCCATTTCTCATGCTTCAATGCTACCTCTTGCACGGGGCTGTTGTGAGGATTTACATGAGTTACTTCGCCCTAGTCAGCACTTGATGAACATTTGCCCCTTTTTCATAAAAATCAACAGAAAAAAAACAAGCAAACTAAAAGAACGCAGATCAAAGGAACCGTCAGCATCGAGTGGTGTGAGCTAAGCAGAGTTCCAGAATGCCCACCCAGATTTAAACCAAGTTTACTGGCTTCCCCACGGCTCAAAACCACAGAGCTGCCTCTCTCCACCCAACAGTTTTCTCCTTCCTGTATCTGAAATAGGATCATTAGCCTCCTTCCAAAAATCATTTGGGATGACTTACCATAATACTCGTAGAGTACAGGAGAGTTAAAGGCAGAGATAAAAAGGGATTCTAGGAATCAGAGAGGATGGAAGAATGTGAGCAGCAACAAGGAGTGGAGAGCTCAAAATCCTGAGCACTAACAACGCTTTTCTTCTGGGGGTTGTCCACGGTGTCTGGCACCAGGGCGATGGGCTGGCGGTACCGTGAGGAGGAGACTTTTGGCAAGCCCACTGCCCCAGGAGTGTGTGTGGTGGGGAGAGGGACTCTGATTCAGCACCCAGCACCCAGGCAGAGCTGGTCATCTAAGCCACAAAGCACAAGGTTAGAGGTTCCCAGCTGGAGTCCCCAGAGGCAATGTGTCCTCTGATGTCACCATGGATGCCTCTTGTCAGCATCTCTCAGCACATAAGAAAACCACACACACACTGGTCTTGTATCAACTCAGTGACCTGAGTCTGGCCATGCCACTCAGACCAAAAGCTCTAACTGGCAGTTATTGATTGATTGATTGATTGGGGCGGGTGGCGGGGAAGACCTTGCAAAGCATGGAGAGCATATGGTAAATAGACCATGGTCTAGTGGAAAGATAAAAGCCTCTGGCCTCAGTTATAACAGCCAGAGGGGCCATCTCACTTCCTGCCCTTCAACAGAAACTGGAACGGAGGGGAAGCCTCCAGCCAGACTTGGCCTCTGGGTCAGAGAGGGTATGTTCTGGGTAAGAGGGAGTGTCCCTGAATGGGGCTGCATCTCTGGGAGAGGCTCCGTGGCCAGAGTCCCATGGAGCAGAGACAGAAGGAGTCAGGTTAAAATGTCTACAAAGCTGTGGCCAACCATCAGTCTGGGGTGTGGCAGTCCCAGGCCACGGGGACTGAGGCACAAGGGCTCTCTGCTGGCTCAAGTCACTTTCGCAGATGTCCCAGCTTGTAAATGTCATTGTCTTCAGCCTGCTACGTTTTTCTCTTTATTTTCTGTTAGCTTTCCCCTGGTTTCAAAACAAATTACCTTTGGAACACTCCAGGCTGCCTCAGAGGGGCTGCTACCCGGGTTTGATACCAGGGGTAAGATCCTCTAGGTGGATTAAAACGCAAGGGGTAGTGTGAGGCCCCCTCCTATCTGGGAGACAGCAGCAGGTGTCCTCGGACGCCAGGGCCAAGCTGTCCAGGTTAGAATCCTTACTTTATCACTAGTTGTGTGACCTTTAGCAAGTCATCTAACCTCTCTGGGCCTCGGTTTTGCAGTCTCTACCATGAGGATAATAACTCCTTCCTCACATAGGGTATAGGGGGAATCAATGGTTGAAGTGTATGAAATTGGTGTTTTGGTTGTTCCAAGATGCTCAAACATCATCAGTTTCATGCATTTCAGCCTAATATCCAGTAAGTGTTAAACAGTGCCTGGCACCCGGCAAGCATTTAATTAGAATGGTCAACCGTTGCTCTTTACCATGCATTGGATACGGTGTTAAGCATTCCACACATAAAGTTCATTTAATCCTCCCCACTCTGCCGTGAGGCAGGATCTACTATTATTCCCATTTTACAGATGAAGAACAGAGAGGCGCAGAGAGATCAAGCAACTTGCATGGGGTCGCAGGGCCGACTGGCTGCACTGGGGTCTCCACGCAGGGCATCCTGGGCCAGAGCCCAGGTCCTTATTATCACCATGCCTGACAGCCTCTCGGTCGCTGTTAACCACTGGCTATTTCTGGGGAGGCTTCCTCTAGAATCCCGAGCTCCACCCGCCAAGAGCCCCAATTCTGCATCAGCAAAGGGGTGTTCCTTTTCACCCCTGGGCCCGGCCCATCTGCAGGGTGCCGTCGGGGCAGGCAGGGCCGCCTCTTACCGCCTCCGTTTTTCTGGCACAGGTAAGGGAACCTCCAGATGTTGCCCAGGCCCACAGAGAACCCAATCTGGGCCAGGATGTACTGCAGCTTGCTGTTCCAGGCCGGCCGGTCCTCCGCACCCAGCTCCTCATCTGCGGCCTTCTGCTTGCTGCCTGTCTCGCCCGCCACATTCAGGATGCTCTGCTTATAGTCCACCGGCTCCTCGAGGGCCAGCAGGTCGGCCACCGACTCCGTGACATGCTCGCTGCTGTGCTCGCGCTGGGTCACCTTGCTGTTCTTTGGCATTGCTGCCGCCTGGGCCACGAAGCCCTGCTCCCCAGCACTCAGAGAAGGTGACACTCGGCTGCTGTCAGCTCCTTCTCATCCGGGGACCTGTGAGAGTAACCAGGTGAGCAGGAGAGGATTAGCTGACCACACCAAGAGAGGTGAGGAGCCCACATGGACCCAGATCCCCCATCACTCCAGGGCACATACTCAGAGGCCGGGCAGTGAGTGGCCTGGAATATGGAGCTTGCCTTCCTCCCCATCAGAGGGTGCCCACCAAGGAGCTCAAAGTCTGCAGACTCAGTTTTCCCACAGGCCCTCTCTAAGCATCACCGAAAGGTAAACCTAGGGATGCCTGCATGGCTCATCAGATAAGAGTCTGCCTTCGGCTCAGGTCATGATCCCAGGGTCCTGGGCTCCTTGCTCAGCGGGGAACCTGCTTCTCCCTCTGCCTGCCACTCCCCCCTGCTTGTGCTCTCTCTCTCTCTGGCAAATAAATAAATAAAATCTTAAAAGAAAGAAAGAAGGAAGGAAGGAAGGAAGGAAGAAAGCCAAACCAGACACCAAACCCAAATAAAGGGCTGTCCATGACGGTACTGGCCCCTCTCATAATTGCATGTCCTAGAGCGTTCAAGACCCTTCAGAGGCCCCCACAGCCCTCCCCTCCCAGGCGGTGCAGGCTGGTGGCCAAGCCCGAGCCCTCCTGAGCTCTATGTAGCTAAGCCACCTGGTGGGACCCAGGGAAGCTGGTGTCTGCCTTCTCTAGGGTCTTTCTATTCAAACTACAGTTCGTGGGCCAGGAGCATCACAGGGAGCTTGTTAGAAATGCAGAATCCCAGGCCCACTCCCAAACCTACTGAGTCAGTCTCTGTATTTTTGTAGAACCCTCAGGTGATTCAAAGGGACATTAATGCTTGCAAAAAAAAAGGCTAGAGCTCTCAGCACGGGGACCCTGCGTACCAGCCCCCACATCCCCTTCATTCCTCCAGCAAGAGCACTGACCAGGTTTTGCTAAGGATTCTAGCACCACGGCCCTAGAGGTGTTTGCTGACTGCCAACAAATGCTGGGTCATCGCTCAGCACTGACATTATCTGAGGGCCACTGCAGCCAGTTCTCCATCCTCCTGTGACAGTTTTACAGCAGATAATGTCTGCACAGTGCGGGCGGGGGAGGCAAAACCCACCCCGGCTCCTGCCATTCCTCATCTGTCTTTCATGCCTCCCCTTAAAGAAATAAGGCACCAAGGAAATGAGTCCTTTGAAGGATAGCAACATGCTGCTATGTTTCAAAGCACCTCCTCGTTAAGGGGAGGTTGGAGGATTTAAAATTAAACACACATACACCCCGGCCTGCCGTTGCCCTGCATCTTTCGAGGTATGTAAATTACCCAGCTCTGTAATTGCTTTACTAAAGGAAGGAACCGCCTCTGGAAGCCGTGCTCCCGTCTGTTCTCCTCATCGGCGCCATCGGAACAGCACGGGCAATGGCACCTCGCAGTGGAAGCTTACCCCACACCTCCCGGCCAACTCCGGTAAAGACCCAGACTTCAAGGGGACCTGGCCAACCAGATCCTGTTACACATGTAGTGATGCTGGGAGACCCGACAGATGGGGACAGTTCCCCCCGGTCTGTGTGGTTCGCCAGCCCTCTCTGGGCCAGGCCGTGGACCACAGCAGCAGGTGATACCTCCTGCCTTCCTCATCCAAAGGAGACAGTGAGTCTTTAGTGACTACTCCCCGTCCACCCCAGGAACAGTCAAGAACTTGGGCTTTGGAGCGACTGAGACAGTCTGCCTAAAAGACCTCAGAATTCCCTATAAGAAATGCAGCTCTCTGTTGGGACTTCACTTCACTTCACATCGGGTCAGCGGAACATTCCACCGTGTCCTGGAGGGAGTGTGTGTCCATGGACCCTTCATCCCTCAGCCTCCCCTGGCTGCCGCATTGCCCATGCTACATAAGGGAATGGTGCCCCTAGGCGTTAGGCAATGGGGAGGCCTGTGTTCTTGCTGGGGTTGCAGGATGAGCCCCTCGCCTTCCCCAGTCAGCAGGTCTTAGTCGCCAGGGCACTCAAATGGAGAAAACCTAAGGCCCATGCAATTTCTGGCTGGCTGGCTACCCCATCTCCCCTATAGCTTAAACAAGAGTTTTATTAAAAACTAGAACTGGGGGGCGCCTGGGTGGCTCAGTTGGTTAAGCAACTGCCTTTGGCTCCCGGACTCCCGGGATCCCGGACTCCCGGGATCCCGGACTCCCGGGATCGAGTCCCGCATCAGGCTCCCTGCTCAGCGGGGAGTCTGCTTCTCCCTCTGACCCTCCCCCCTCTCATGCTCTCTCTATCTCATTCTCTCTCTCAAATAAATAAATAAAATCTTTAAAAAAAAAAAAACTAGAACTGGGAGGGGCCCCTCGGTGGCTCAGTCATTAAGCGTCTGCCTTCAGCTCAGGTCATGATCCCAGGGTCCTGGGATCGAGCCCCACATCGGGCTCCCTGCTCGGCGGGAAGCCTGCTTCTCCCTCTCCCACTGCCCCCTGCTTGTGTTTCCTCTCTCACTGTCTCTCTCTCTCTGTCAAATAAATAAATAAAATCTTTAAAAAAAAAAAAAAAACTAGAACTGGGGAGAAGGGTTGGGGTCCCTCTGCAGACAGCAGTCACCAGGGTACCAGCTCAGAGCCTAACTCCAGGTACTGTGGCTGCAGTGGGATTTGATCAGGACAAATCTGCAGTGCATTAAGCATGATTTACGCCCGTCATCCCACAACTGGAGAAAATCAGAGGGGATTCCCGCAAGTCTGCAGAATTTATCCTGATACAGACCAACTGGAGGACAAGCTTCTCCATAAATAGCCGAGAGAGTGGCAGCTCTGGTCACCAACAGAGAAAGGGCTGCAGAGGGGGGACAAGCCTTATTTAAACTAGGAGGACTCAAGGACAAAATCAACACATTCTGGTAAAGGCAGGGAAGGACACCCGCAACAGCATCATAGAAACCCTAGACATCGGCTCAGTAGGAGCTTCTTCCTTCTTCCCAAGATGTGTGTGAGCATCCTGCATCACAGGAGGGGGGCCGGGTCCTCCTGCGCCATCAGGTTTGCAGGGCGAAAAGTGCTGGTACAAATTTGCAAGTGAGCCCCTGGGCTGGGCAGCAATCACGGCTGGAACCTTCTGTGCCCAGAAACACGCTTGATGACAGCAGAGTCTGACACTTAGAATAGTAAAGCTTGAGGGGCCCTAGCAATATTCTCATTTTCCGTATGAGAAAATTGAGGTCCAGAGAGGAAGTGAATTGCCCAAAGCCATTGGGTAAGACTCAGCATGGGGGGTGGGGAACAGGAAGAAGGCGGTGGTGGTGAGGGCCTGGGTTTGAGAGCTCCCATTGCATGCATTCATTCATTCATTCATTCACTGAGTGACATCCACTTACTGAGTGACTTCTCTGTGCCAGGGTCTGTTCTAGGCATCAGGGATGCAGCAGCAAACAAAATAAGCAAAGTGTGTCCTCCTGTGGCATTTATATTTCTTGTGGAAGGGCCAGATACTAAAGAAAGAAAGAAACGTACAATGGCCCGTGGGGATACATGATACAAAGAGAAATAACATGGTGGGGGGCGGTGTTGCAAGCTGGAGGGCCGCCATTTTATGGTCTGGAAAGGCATCCCTGAGGAGGGGACGTCTGAGCAGAGGCACTCAGGAAATGTGTGTCAAGTGAGTGAGCGAACAGACGAGATGGGAGCGCTCAACCCCTGCCGGTCTTCAAAGCCCCTGCCCTCCACCACCGCAGCCGACTATGGGGACTTTGGTGCGCTGAGAGAGGTGGGCAGCCACTTCACTTTAATGATGCAGGTGGCAGTCTTCTCGGGGGTAAAAAGGGTCTACATGATGACAGCTCCCCACTCTGAGGGAGGCTGCTGTGGGGACTCAGTGAGCGGGCGCATCCAAAGTGCCCAGCGCTGGGCCTGGCATCAGGAAGGACCCTGCTGCTGGAAAGCCTTGCATTATTTGCCTTTATTCATTTAAAAATATGGAAGCTCCCCTATTTCTATTTGGTCACAGAAATGCTATTGCTCCTCAGGAAAAGCCAGAGTGAGTTTGCGGAGAAGTGGGGGAGGGGGTGGAGAGAAGCATTTTCCACCCACACCATCTCAGGAATGTCCGAGTTTTGTCAGCAAGGACTGGCGCCCCCCCACCGGAGGCTGCTGGGGCGACACCCTACAGAGCCCAGCCTGCCCCCCTCACCTGGTGCCACAGGGAAGCAAGTAACGGCTAGACAGCGCAGGGTCTTGGGTCTAAAGATCAGCAGTGTTATTACTAATAGACACGCGGCCTCACCTTAAAGTCTAGCAATATTAGTAGTCGAACAACAGCTCATATCTGTGATAGTTTGAAACCACTTACAGTTTTTACTCAGTCTGCTGGCGTGGTCTGGGGTGGTGACACTGCTCAGAAGCCCGACTGCACGGGTTCAAATCCCAGCTCCGTGCTCACCAGCTGCCTGGCCTGAGCTCTGTTTCCTCAGCGGTCAAAGGAGGACAACCGTGCCCACCTTACGGTGTTGTGGGGACCATCAGTCGGGTGGGTCTCAGAACAGGGCCGGCGCCCAGCAAGTGTTCACAAATGTCGCCTCTTCTTAACATCTCATTGGATTCACGGCCAGCCCGGGACGTGAGCGGCAGCCATGTCCCAGGGTGGGACAGCACCTGGCTCACATCACGAGGCTGTCGGCACCCACGTCTCCTCACTCCTGTGCTCCCTCCATGTTTTAAAGAGGATGGGGCCCCAGTGACTTGGAACGACCCTCCCTTCCTGCACCCCCCAGCTCCCTGGGAGTCCCTGGGCTGGTGAAAGATCAGCTTTCAGACTAGGACATGGGAATCCAACACATACCCAGGCAACAACCCCGAAGCATGACCTGGGACAAGCAAGATCAGAGAAGGACCCAGAGGGGCAGATTCCTCTTTACCCCTGACTTTACAGGCCATGGAGTCAGCCATGATCCAGGTATCAGGAGGCCAGCTAGGTGCTGATCCCGACGAACCACCAACCAACCATTGCAAGCTGGCCCCGTTGCCCTGACCTCTCTAGGCCTCGGTTTCCCTGTGTGTAAAATGGGTTGGTCTGCATGATCTCTGAGGCCCTATTCAGCTCTGTCTATATCCAGGGGGTGTCCCTCCTGCACGTGGGTGTGAGCAAGGCGTGACCTGCCCCGGGCACTTGACACCGCAGGTCCTCCTGCCCGTCTGTCTTAGCACCTCTGTCGGTGGAGGGCTCGCTGGGATGTCGTGGTGACGCTCTGACGGCCAGCCCAACCAAACTCGAATCATGCCCCTGGAGGAGCGGGGGTGGGCCGAAAGCTGCTTTCGCCAGCAGTACGTCAGATGATGGAGTTCCAAGGTGCGCTCTGAGAGGAATACCTCAATTACTGAAAGCATAATGCAGGGGGGCTCGGGAGCCCAGAAAGCCCGCGGGGCCAGATCCGTCACTTAGCAACAGAGGCTAAGCTTCCAGCTCAGAAGAACATCTGAGAGAAGCAGCACGGAGGGAGTGAACCGTGAATCTTCTTAAAAAGAAAAAAAAAAAATAGTGTGACGAAGAGGCAGACAGGTAAAAATATCCCAGACCAGAGGGCTGACAGCCCCACAACTTTTCAAGCACAGCACTCAGCCATCACCTCAGGCGACGACCTGCGACCGCGGCCAGGCCCAGCCCCTCCGGTCCAAGCAGCCAGAGCCGGGGGCCTTCTGGAACGCTGCATCCAGTCAGCCCCCTGAACAGCCGCCTCTTGGGGTCAGCATCTCTCTTGTTCGGGAGGGCTGGGCCAGGTAACTCAGGGGACGAACACAAGGGAATCCCTTATTTTCCAAGCCAGGCTCCCAGGGGGTCTGTGTGGTGGGGCCACCATCTTCAGGAGAGCAGACAGCCAAGGTGACGACAGACCCCCCCCCAGGGCCCCGCTTCCCTGAGCCCCACGGGGCGCACCTTGCTCTGCCACCCTTGGGTCTCGTGGCTCTGGGGACAGTAGTGCACATTCTTAAATGTGAACCTCTACAGTGGAGAGCTGGGAAGAGCCCCCCGGAGGGGAGGGCGGTGGGAGAACACCCAGCCGCCTCGGCCATAAAGCCAGGGTCCAACCCAAGGCTAATGGGTGGTGGGAAGGAAGCCAGGTCGGAGTCCCTCTCTCTCAGACAACTTGACAGCTTCCTGATTTTCATGTGACAAGCCCTTGTGGCCCAAACTGCTCTCCTAATTACCTCAGAGCCTCTGGGCTTCAGCTGAGCCCAAAATGGGTCGGACTGTTATCAGAGACACAAATTGTCCTACAAATTATTTTTAATTGTTTTATCGAAACTTCTGGCAGTCACCTGGGGCAAACTGCTCCTGACAGGCCCTGGCCAGTCTTGATGGGTCTCCTTGGGTTTTCTCGTCCAGCTCCATTCTTGACCTCCCCCTCCCTCACCCTCCATCCCAAGGGCACAGAGCCCCTACAGCATGTTTGACCCCGTCCTCGATTCCCATCCCCCCACCCCGCGTTCAGACCCTTCCTCAGTCAGACGCCTGCAGCAGGCTCACTGTCCTCTAGGCCTTCAGAGACAGCTTCCTGAAATACCATGTCGTCCCCCTGCCACTGCCTCGTGGAGAGAGCCCGCGGCCCTGGCCGGAGGCATTTGCGGCCCCTCCACTGGGGCCCCTCCATCCCCCAGCCTCGGCTGTCATTTCCCCCCGCCCCCGGCCCCTCTGCATAAAGCCCTCCCCAGCCTCTGCCTACTGAAGCTTCCAGTCTTTGAAGGTGCAGCTCAAGGTCCATTGCCTCGCCTCTGTGACACGTTCTGTGATGCTCTAAGGGAGAACTAATGCTCCTTACTTTTCCCTTCTCTGCACGCAACTTGTAATACCCTTCCACGCTTTTACCATTTGGCTTTCTAGTATAGCTACCGGTGTGCATCCTTGATTCCCCTTCTAAACAGGGAGCTCCCCGAAGGCAGGAACCAAGGTGTGCCCAGCTTTGTGTCCACCTGCCCCTGCCCCCAGCCCAGCCTGTGCCTGCCACACACAGGATGGAACAGGGTCCCTACAGATGTTCCAGGGCCGCTGCCTTCCCCTCCTCCAAGAGCAACCAGCTTCCCTGTTGAAATGCTAACCACTGCCTTCACCTTTGAAACAGTGGCAAGGATGAAAAGCTAACACAACTGAACGAGCTACATTTAAACCTACTAGGTGTCGGCCTGCCCCAGCCCGGGTGACTAATCGGGTGCAGGCCTGCAGCCCATGTGGGGAGGACCCCAGGCCTTGGAAGCCAGTTTTCTGTTCTGTCATCATCTGTAAAATAGGAAACAGTGCTTACCTACCGACTGCATCTGGTTACCACACGGATAGAAAGAGAAAGGAAAAGAAAAGTTTATCGAGAAGTCAAATAAACAGAACGGTAATTTCTGACTCCATTTCAGAGATTTGCTGGGTTTCTGTTTTGGTCTCCCTCCTATATCTCAAAGAATAACATCTTTGGTTCTGCAAGACCAAATCCTCATGTATTACTATTATATGTGCTCAATAAATATGATATGAAGGAAGTGAACGAGTGAATTCATGAACGGATGCATTTTGAAGCCCCTCAATTTTCCAGAGTCTGATACAATTTCCCAGCTCCCAAATTTTCCTATTTTCTGATGCAATATTCTGATCCCAAGAAGACTTGATGACCCAAAGGTGCCCCAAGTAGCAGTTTATTTTTTATAAGAGAAAGAAAGAATGAGTTGGGGGAGGGGCAGAGGCAGAAGGACAAGCAGAATCCCGGCTAAGCAGGGAGACCTGCAGGGAGACCAACGATGGGCTCAATCCCACAACCCTGAGGTTATGACCTGAGCTGAAACCAAGAGTTGGACGCCCAGCCGACTGAGCCACCCAGGCGCCCCCCCCAAAGTGGCAGTTTAAAGCAAAGGTAAACTAAGAAGTCTGGCCAGCACTCACTGACGTTTTGCCTCTTATAAAGGATCTACTCTGTGCCTCACTTTCTCCACTTTGTAGACAGGGTCCGTCTTCACCTCAGAGAACTAAACCCTAGACAGGCACGGTCTTGGCACAGAGCATCCCACCAGGCTGGTGGGACCGTTCCGAACAACTCAGGCAAAGGAGCCAGGAGAACCTTCCGCGGCCTGTCTCACCTTCCTGTTGCATTTGCCGAGCGTGTTCTCTGCAGTTGGTATTTTGTTTTCTTCGTCAAGGAGGACGGGAAGCAGGAAAAGGGGCAGATGGTCCAGAGGGGGAGGAACTGGCACTGGAAGACGTGGGTGGGGCTAGTGCAAACAAAATCTTTTGGTTCAGTTTTACCATTTCATGTGAGGGGGAAAGGCATGCCCGGTGGGTGTGTAAGCAACGGCAGCCCCATGGCCGCCCCACGGATGCATTAACCTTGTGCCAGAATTTAGGTGCTAAGGGAACTTCTGGGTGGGGGGTAGTAATAAACCACAACCACAACCCACAGGGGAGACTTCTTGAGGGCTGGCTCTGCGGCAGCCGCTGTTAAGCCGCAGCTTAAACCCTGCCCATGACTGGATGAGGTTGGTTCCACAATTATTCCCATTCTACAGATGAAGAAGTAGAGGCTCGAAGGGATTAGTTACCTAATTTCATTGAACTTAAAACCCTTTGATGCTGGCACTTTCTTGAACTTACCAGAGAGGGTCAGTGGAAGGTTTTCACCCAACCAGGTCACCACTACCACCTGAACAACAGCTATTTTGAGATACCACTGATTGTACCTCGTGTCCTGAACTGAAGAGGTGACAACATAAGGCAAAATGCAACTTGGAATTGATGAGATAAGGCAACTGGTTCATAGATAGAAGTCAAAATCTGGAGGCCCCTGGGTCCACACCAGCACAGTCTGGCTCTGGGGTCTGACTCTAAAGCACAACACAAGTGCAGAAAGATGGGCTTTGGAGCCAGGGAAGCCTGGTTGGGGTCCTGCTGCTACTTACTAGCTGTGAGTCTTCAGGAAACTACACAACCTTCTAGTGGTCTCCGCTCCTGGATCTGAAAAGATGGAGCAGACGGCCCCAATCTCACAGAGTTCTCACGAAGATAAAATGAGCTAATGTGGGCACCAGCCACCCCTTCATGTGAGCACGTGGGGGAGATGGGCTTGACCAAGACTAGAGGCACGCAAGCTGCCCACTGTCCCGCAATGCCCTGGCACCAGAGTGTGACAAGCACGTGGGTCCCCCCGCCGAGGGGGAGGGGGCTGCTGGGGGGTGCAGGTACTGGTGCTCCAACTGACTTCCCACTTCTACTTCCTTCATCCAGTATTTCCTGAACACTAACTATGTGCTGGGCCCTGTTCGAGCACAGCAGAGAACAGAGCAAACAGTGTCCCTCCCCTGTAAAGTGACACATAAAAATCAGACAAATATATAATTAATACTGTGTATATAGACACATACCTATAGTATAGATAAAGATAACACATAAATATGTAATAGTGAATGTGAGGGGTTGGAGTGAGACAGGGGAATAGGAGGACACACTCTGATAAAGACAGATAGAGTGAGAGGATGAGCCTTGTGAATAGCCTCAGAAACCATTCAGGGCAGGGAGACTAGGAAGTGCAAAGGCCCTGAGGCAGCCTGCTTGGTGAGTACAAGGACCAGAAAGAAGGGCCTGGACCTAGAGCATCCTAAGCAAAGGAAGAATGGGAAGTGCTGACAGAAGGATAGCTAGACTCCAGAGCACACAAGACTTGCAGGCCATGGAAGGGCCTGTGTTTCCTTTCAAGGCTAACAGGGAGCTGTTTTAAATGTTTGAGCAGGGGAGTGATGTGACTCAACTGTTTTTAAGGACAAGTGAAGAAACAGGGAGGGTAGGTGAGAGGTGATGGTGACCTGAGCCAGGTTGATGGGTGAAGTTTAGGTTTTAAAGAGACAGGGAAACAGAGGGCCCCAGGATGCTGAAGAGCATACCAGGTCCCAGACAGGTAGAAGACCCATGAGACTATCCCAATTGGAAAAAGACACAATTTTTTAAAATCAGATGTGAAAATAAAAAGTCCAGGAGCAACGAGTGAAAACCTCACTACCTTCTTTCCTCATTCATGGGAGGCTCATGGTGGTAACAGATGGGTCCACACAGTATCTGTCCAAATTCTCTGACCTGGATTTTCTTAAAGCCACTATTTTATCTTGTTTCAGGGAGAGACAGCAGGAACCAAGGGGGTCCAATTACCTGAGTTACCCACCAGACTGCTGAAGAGCACTTGAAAGAATAGTGATCAGAAACCCTTAATTACAGTCCCAACATGATGTCTCTTTTCTGGGAACGAGAAGGGTTTGTGACTCTTTCCTCACCAGCCCTCAGTGCAGCTTTGTGGATGGGTGGGCAGAAAAGTGCTCCTACTGGGAACAGGTCACGGGACAGTGAGATCACAGTGAAGGGAGGAAGTATTTTTTTTTAAAGATTTATTTATTTATTTGAGAGGGAGGGAGAGAGAGAGAGAGAGAGTGCGCAAGTTGGGGGAGGGGCAGAGAGAATCCACAAGCAGACTCCCTGGCGAGATAGGGCTCAATCCCAGGACACCGAGATCATGACTTGAACTGAAATCAAGAGGTGGCTGCTCAAAGGACTGAGCCACCCAGGCGCCCCAGGAGCAAATATTTTTGAAGACCTGCTATGGCTTACATACATTATTTATCCCCCCAAAAAACTTAAGGTAAAAAGTGTAATTCTCATTTTACAAACGAAGAAGCCAAGGCTAAGGGAAGATAGCTATCAGGTACAAGATTACCCTGCCATGAAGTGTAAGAGTGGGGATTCAAACTGTGGTCTCCCAAGTTCTGTAGCCCATTTCCTTTCTGATATGTTGGCGCTTTTCAAACTTCTGTATGTCATAACACACAAGGAAGAGAATGCTGGTATGGCACACTGGGGTAAATGGAGGAGGCCGTACCACCCTAGGCCACTCCAGGCTATTCCAAGACATGAAGGCATCATTATTTCTGGGCCACATGCTACCCATATGTGGCACTGGTGAGGAAGTTCTCCACTGGGTCATGCTGCATTGCAAAGTGATACCCCTGAATCTCATTCAGCACGTCAACAGTGAGGTGAGTCCTTCTACCACCATTTCTCCGACGTTAGGAGCTTCTTCATTTGGCCAGGTCCTTTCCTAAAGCCAATGACTTAATGCAAGTCGGGGAACTGGTCAAGGAGATTCCTTCCAGCTGTTCTAAAGGAGTCCCCAAATTCCTAGCCAGCAGGTCTTCTCGGTGGTGTGCCAGGACCGTGGACAGCGCCCATCAGGCCCTTCTGGGAGCTAATGCTGGGTTGCACGGGCTCTCCTTTCCCTAGACAACCCCCTCCCCCCCATCCCCCCCCCAAGGGAAGAGAAGGTCCACATCCTCACCAAATACTCACCTGGCAGCACCTGATGGAGCCACTCCTGCAGGTCACTGTTCACATTCCTTGAAAGGTAGCTTTATCAAACAACACTCCTGACCTGGAGTAGGATTTATAACCACAGGGGCCCCAGAGTCTTATAATTAAAGAGAAAATGCAACCAGCAGGAATTTGAGGGTGTGGACCAATGAATTCTATTTGTGAGTAAAAGAATAGGTGGCAAATTAGTGGTGCACAGAATCCAGAGGAAATTCTAATTTAACCAGTGATTAGAAATGATGGAACACAACGAGAGGCAACTTATCTCCAAATGAACCAGGAGTAGCCTTGGAAGATCAAGCGGCAGCTCGGTGGGACAAATGCAGTGGATGAGAGATGAGCTCCAGGGCCCAGGAGCTGGGGCATTATTCCCTCCAGCCCATGCCTGCCCCATCTTCACTCCACAAGAGGCCCCAGCCAAATAGGGCTTTAAGTCTCAATTCCCAAGTTGGAGACTCAGGCTGCTCAGGACTCACCTGACCCAGAATTAATCTCCAACAAACTATACCTGGTCATGAACATGAGAATAAGGTAGTACAGGAACCCATCTTGCATCTGAGCTTTTGTTCTTACCTGTAAGTTTTCTGTACACAGTGAATATCTAGTTGTTTTAATAACTGGATTTATCCATAGTTGAACCATGTTTTAACTTAAATAATTACTCATGGGGGTGGGGGAGAAGGGGAATTTTCAAAGGAATATATCTGCACAAAATGGCTGCCTGTGCAGCAAGGGCTTCTGGGTGAACTCTTCGTGTCCTCTGTGGGTGGGGTGGGGGAGCATTAATGCTTACACTCCAATTATCCACGCTCACTTACAGGAACTTCCCCAAGATCAACGGTGGTCTGGAGGTAGGATAGAATAGGATAGGATAATACGGGCCTATTCTCCCAGGGCTGGTGATTTCTCAGAGAGGGAAGAAATGAAGAAGCAGGAAGACTCAGATGCCAAGTTTCCCAGAGCAGCCACGGACTCCAATGGCAAAGCCCCAGGGGTGAGGACAGTGGGCTCTCCATGGGACAAGACTAGGAAGCAAGCAGCATCCCTCTGAGCAGCCCAAGCCAGCAGCTGCTGTAAATAACCTTGGAGTGTTAGCAGTTTTGCTCTAGGGTCTGGGGCCTCACCAGAAACTGCTGCAAGTCCCTGGCATGCACTCTCCAGCAGAGAAACCTGACACACCAGACCTCCCACCAGGGCCCGGCCGCCCTTGATTCTGCAGATGCAGACATCCTCAGGGCAACATCCAACCTGCTCGGACTCTTCCCTCACTGCTTCAAGCACCAATCCCTGACTTGGATAAACTTTAAGGAATGAGATCAGGAGTGGTAGAGATCAGGAAGAAAAAGACCAACAGGGCAATAAAGCACCACAATGGAGTCTGGGATCTTCTGCTGGATTCCAACCCACCTGGCACCACAGACCAGATTCCACAAACCTTGGAAGTTTACGTATGTTCATTCTCTACCAAATTCCCATTGGTGGAGGCTCATTTCCCCCTTCCTCGGGGCACTAGCTTAAAGAATCAGACCCATAGGCTTAGACCACCTCATTTGGATAAATGCTTAGGTAGCCAGCAAATATTTATTAAGAACTTACTGTGAAGATATATCACATAAGTGGTTCAGAACATAAAGTTTGGGTTCTGTCAGACCTGAGTTCAAATTCTCAGATTGCCAGTCGCTACCTGTGTGACCTTGGGCAAATTATTTCACCTTTCTGAACCTCAAGTCCCACATCTGTAAACTGCAGAGAGCAATATCCATCTCCTGGGATTGTAGCGAAGATTAAATGAGATGGTGTATGAATAAAGCACTTAGCACAACACAGAAGCCTCAGTAAAAACCTGGATATTATCACTGTGTGCCAAGCATGGCATGAGCTGCTGGAATCCAGAACTCTGTCACCCCTCCTAAAAGCACGCCAAGAAGGCCTTTCCCCACAAGTCACTGGCCCGCCCGTCTAGGGCAGCGCACCAATACAGACCCACCTGCGGTCTGTGCTTCTGCCCTCTGGAAGTCTGGGACATGAGGTGGGGGAGGATGATGTAAAAGGACTTTGTGGGGGCTGACTGACAGTCTTTTCCCAGCCTGGTGCTCCAGATGTTTGGCTGTGGGAACTTCTTGCAGCCCAGCCTAGGAGCGAGCAATAACTCAGATCTGCTTCCAGGAAGGAAGCTCAAATCCATCTTTCCTTTAAACTCTTCTGCTGCTTATCTTAGCAGCCTTAAAGGGACTGATGATGAATTGTCCCGCTGCAGCTAACTTAGACAGGAAAGGAGTACGAGGGGAGGCAGAAGGAGCCTGCTTCTCAAGAATCCCCTCCTCTCTGAAATTTGCTCCCAGATCCAGTGGGGAGGGCATCCATCCAGGGTGCGTGTACCACACACACACACACACACACACACACACACACACACACACACACATTGCCTGTAGTAGATGGAGTCCCCTGGGCCAGCATGGTCTCTCTTGCTGCACTGGGGATCCCCTTATTGCCTTTACTTTTGAGGCGCACACATCTTAGCTCAGCACCAAGTCTAGACACGTTACAGAGAAAGCGAGGGGCCAGGATCCCTCTGGGGAGGCAGGACACACACTCTCCTCTCCAGGATGGTTGTCATGCAGCTTCCAACTCCATGGTGGACAGGAAAGGTTGGGGAGAGGATGGCAAGATCTGATCAAAGGGCAGGGACCCCTGAAGTCCACCCAAAAAATGCCACAACTTGAGAGAAGGCCACAGTCATGCACGATCCAAAAGAGTCAAGGTCTGTGCGGGAGTCTCACGCCGGAGCTGTTGCAGACAGCCGAGGGCACCCATCAGACCCAGCACTGCTCTGCCAGCCGCCCACACCCCACCCCCCATAACCCTGTTCTTACTCAGGGTGTCCTGGGGAGACCTGAAGTTTGGGAAGAAGTCAGTTTAAAGCTGAATTATGGGTCCTTCTCAACCACACGTGAAGCCCTGACACTTTCATTTGTCTCCACACCCCCTCTCAAACCAAGGCACAAGGGCAGGGAGAAAAAGAACCACCACTGGTTACGGGCCATAAAGAAAGGGGTGGGGAATCAACATTTTTATAAGCATCCGCCAGGTGTCCAGCACTGGGCTCCAAATAAACCTGAGGAAAAGGCACCATAAGCATCGCTATCTTATAACTGAGGAAACCAAGGCTCCAGAGGTAAAGTGACTTGCCCAAGGTCACCCCATGCTGGCACGTGGCAGAGCATGGGGCCCATTTCTGACCACAACCACAGAGCCTCCCCCCAGAGCCTCTGCTCCAATCCCCCCACCCCAGCCTGGCTCTGCCTGAGGGGCCAGTGCTCTGGGACTCCTGCCCAGGAGCCAGGCAGCCTGAGTTCTGCTTAGCTCACCCTGAGGACTTGCCCACCTCTGTGACCCCGAAACACTGGGAGCTCTGGTGTTTCTGCTTACAAGTCCTGGTATAGAACTCCATTCAACTCATAAACAGCTGACACACAACTCTGTGTGTGACTCAGGCCAAACGAACTCACTCCAGTCAGCACTGGTGGGCACGATTTGCCTCCTGCACTGAGTCACTCAGGCCAAGCTGCAAGGATTTGCTGAAACTCACCACCTACTTAGCTGCAGCTGCTTCGTTAGAGAAAAAGCCAGCATAGGAGCCAAAACCTCTGATGGTCCCAATGGATGGGCCACAGCCAAGGACAATCAGGTGTGACCTCAAAGCCCTTCCTGCTTGGGTGACGGGTCCACCTCACTGGACCGTGGGATAATGTAAGCACAGCATGAAATACAAGAATCCTTCACCGTTAACCTCAACACCCTCTGACCTGGTTCTGCAGACATCAAGGAGAACGTCCAGCACAGCCTAACAGGCTCCAACTAAAGTTTTGGTTGGAATATTTTTGGAGCCATTACAGGATTTTCTCAGCTCCTGGAAGTTCCTATTAACAAGGACAGCGCCCTCGCAAGCATCTTCCTTCTCTATACCATTGTCCTGTCTCCCCAACCCAACCCTCCTGCCTCATTCTCACAACTTAATTGCCCCCAAGGAAGCTCTGTTTATAAATTTCCTAATTCCTAAATGTTTTTCAAAGAAGGAAAGAGGAATGGGATTTAAAAAAAAAAGAAAAAAAATTGTTTTTAAACTCCACTTGACAGCAACCGGGTCCTATAAGGTGAGTGTCCTCGGGATTTCCTAACACTTAGAGCCCTGACAGGGCTGTTGGGCTTTTAAAAGATAACACTAGACTTCCTTTCTCAGCGGCCGCGCCCCTGGGGGAGCGGGCCTCCCCAGACTACTGTGAGCATAGCTTGGGAGCACGGTGCGCACAGGTATAAATGTGTCAGAGGCCTCTCCCGAGACGGTCCTCCAGACCTGCACCCGGCGCACGTCCCCCCATCTCCGCCATTCGATTGCCAGACGCGCTTCCCTCGAGGGAAGATGGGCTCCCCGCTAGCTCCGAATTGAGCGAGATCCAGCCCTAGACTGGGAATTAAATATTCATCTCGGGCGTGAGCGCTCTGCTTCTCCTGCCAATGTTACTGTCAAGGTCAAGGGCCTGAAGCCGAGCGGCTGGGGCTGGGGTCTCCAGCCGCGCAGAAGCCTCCCCGCGGGAACTGCGCCCTGGGCGCGCAGCTCCCGGCGGCCACACCGGCGGGGCCTCCAGCCTGGTCCTCCGCGGGGCGCTTGCCTCTGCAGCTCTGCCGGATTAGCTCCGGAGTTCTTGGGCCCTCCTGAGCCCGGGAAGCAAGAACCCGTTGGCCAACCCGCGAGCGCGGAGCTGGGCACCCCCGCTGCGCCGGAGGAGCGCGGGCCCCGGGGTTCTGTCGCCAGGCAACAGCGGCTGGAGCGGCGGGAGGAGCCCGGGGCCCGCGCAGGGCCGGGCGGGTACCTGGCAGCGCCGCCTCGCACCTCCGTCCTTAGGCCTTCCTGGCTGGGGCGGGGCCGGAACAGCTAAACTTGCGGTGGCTGGCCCCGTAAAGCCAGGCGGGGCGCGGCCGGCGACTCACCTGTCCAGCGGCACACCGGCCGAGTGAGTAGCTGCGGTCCCCGACGGGTGGCGGGCGCACCGCCCCTCCCGCGGGCAGCCCGAGTCTGGCGGCGGCGGGCACCGGCCGGGGCTGGGAGGGGACCTGGAGACGCACGTCCGCGCACGCGACTCTGCTCGCTCCTCGCTCCCTCGGTCGCCACCGGCCCCGGCCCAGATCCCGCCCGCGGCGCGCTCGAGCCTCTGGGGAGCAGCGCGGGGACCCAGGTCCCGCGGCGGAGACAGCCGAGGGCCGCCCTCCCTGCGCCTTGGCCGCGCCGGCTCTGTGGAGCGGAACGGAGCTGGGCGGAGCGCGGCGCGCACTGTTCCCTCGCTTTCCGAAAGGCCACCCTGGCGGCGGGGCGCCGTGACGCAGGCTTGACTCACGCGCGGGTCCGCGTCAGTGCGAGGCTCTGGGGCCGCAAGCGAGGCTTTGATGGCCGACGACGCAGGCGGAGGGGGTAGGCAGGGGGTAGGGAGAGGGGCTAACCCGGGAGCGGCCTCTTGAGGCGCCGGCCCAGGGGACCCAGAGCCTAGGACAGCATCACCAGGGCTTCTGTCCTCAGAGAGGAATGGGGCCCCGATGGCCAATGACCTCCGGAGTCCTGGGCCTTATTTTTTCACCTTTTCAGGAGCAGCTCTTTGGCCGTCCTTCATGAACTCAGCTCCAGCCAAAGTGCTTACTCCCCTGTCCTAGCCACTTCCCCTCCCTGTCTTCGCTCATTTTCCCCCTACTTGCAATTCCTTTTCCACTCCACCGTCCTTCCGTCCTACCACCCTGCAAGACCATTCCCTGTGCAGTTCAACTTCAGTACAGCTGTGGAGCTCCTCTTGTATGCCACCGGCAGCAGGGGTTGAGAAGATCAGAGAACGGCCGCTGGAACCTCTCGGACAGACAGAGGGGGGTTACCTAGATAGACAGAATACCAGGCCAAAGGGTTGGGGAACCCTACAAGATGGGGAATGTAGGGGATGATGAAGGGAGAGGAAAATTCTGACTGGCCTCTGAGGAAGGCCTTGAGGAAGCAAGTTGGGATCCTAGCCTCAAAGTGTGGGCAGGACTTCAACAGACAGAAAGGGAGAAGGTTGGCCCTTGTGGAGGGG
Source organism: Neomonachus schauinslandi (assembly GCF_002201575.2). Classification (NCBI taxonomy): domain Eukaryota; kingdom Metazoa; phylum Chordata; class Mammalia; order Carnivora; family Phocidae; genus Neomonachus; species Neomonachus schauinslandi. Next base: position 91,135,585 of record NC_058406.1, on the reverse strand, counting down.
AAAGTATGACAAGGACAAAGATATCAGAGAGTGGAGAGGTGGGGTGGGGCAATAGGGGTAAAGTTAGGGAGGTGGGAGCCATCCTCCCTAGCCTTGGAGGGCTGGCTGCATGTGGAGTCTGGGATGAATTGTCTCTGCTGTAGGGGACCTTGGCATTAGAGACAGTATTTGGAGGCTGATTCTCAGTTGTCCTACTGACAGGCAATACTCTGAAGGCTCTGAGATTTTACCCTTGGAGTCTAAAGGGTGAACTTGCCACGGTTTCATGGATGCTGGCAGAAGACATGAGACTCTGGGGCCAGAGACAAAGGACTTCATTACCCATGGTGCAGCAGGAGGCAGGAGCTTCACTTTCAAATCAGTTTCCCTTGATCTCCAGATCCCATGGGAAGGGCTGGATCCCCGTGATCCTGCACATGCTGAGGAATTCTAAGTTTAGAAACCCCAATCCTTTATAATGGGCTGCAAGCAAATCTGCCAACTTTTGCCCTGGAGGGAGACATTATTATCTTAGCAAACAAGCCCATCCTCCACTGTGGGAGACTGTATCTTCCAAAGCTGTTCACTATGCAAATATCCTCAAAAAGATAGTCTGGAGCAAAAAGCCACCAGTGTCTCTGCCCACAAGACTTGCAGAAATGTGAGACTCCCATGGACATTTATCTCCCAATGGACATCTATCTTTTCTCAACAGCTACTGTGTTAGCTAGTGTTTACCTGGTGCTGTTCTAGGCCCTGAGGATACAGCAGAGAACAGGACAGATAATGATCCCTATCCTCATGGAGCTTACATTCAAGTGGACCCAACCAATAACACGGAGTGGGGTGAAGGGGCATGGCAGGAAGTAGCAAGTGATCCAGGAGGAGTGCCAGAGGTGAACAAACAGAATGTGACACCGGACCTGGTGGGGGATGGAGAAGAAGGATGGGGTCAGAGATAGGTGGTTTTAGGGCAGGGGAACTCACTGGCGGGTGGTGTGCTGATGGGGAAGGATAGGACTTTGGACCTTACAGACCTGTTTTCTTTCATCCTGACTACCACTTACTAGAGACCTAGAGCAAGTGATATCACATCTCTGAGCCTCAGTTTCCACATCTGTGAAATGAATAATACATGCCCCATAAGGTTGTTATGATGATCAGATGAGATGATTTTTTTAAATATCTGGTATTACATCTGATATGTGTGCTTTAAAAAATGACTGTTATTAGTGGTATTATTAGATGATTTATTATTATTAACTAGGATAGGGAATCTCAAAAGAGGAACAGATTTGAGGAGCAGTAGGGAAGAAGGTAATGAGATCATGGATTTGGGACATATTGAAAATAAAATGTCCATGCGATATCAAAAGGATAGCCCGAAGATGTCCATTGCTTCTCTGCCTGTATATCACATCAACCCAGTAAAGCCCCAACCTTGAATGAACTCAATACTTGGTTTCTCTATGCCAAGTTCTCTAGAGAAAAACATACTATGGAGCACACAGGTGTCCCTCTGCTTTTCATGGTTACCAACCCCAAGTGGGCTCTCATGTGGCACAACAACCTTCCTATGATTCTCTGGTCAACTTACTTCTCCATTCTGTTGGAGGCCACTGCAGCCTTCTCCACTCTCCTAAATACCCACTCTGCTGTCCCCCAACCCCACCGCATAGGTCCCTGCCTTACTTCAGCCAGAAGCCCCCTTGGATTTCCACTGACGAAAGCAGACCTGCACCTCCATTTGCACCTGCCCTCTCCTCTTCCTTCCTGATACAGCAGGGGAGAGTCTCTCCTGCTCCCTGAGACTAGCCCCCACCTGCCCACTGGGTCCCCTGGCCCCACCCTTCTTGAGAGCCTCAATCACTGTGGGTTATTCCTTCTCTCCTGTCTTGTCAACCTTTGCCTTTCTACTGGATCCTTCTTAGCAGCTATCTTCCTTTCACAAAGTCACTAAAGCTCCCATCCTTACCTTCTCCTTTTCTTCCACATAACCTGCTTCCATTCCCTCACTCCCCACTCACTCCTCAACTCACCTCTGCCCATCATGCTGCCAAGACGGCTTTCCTCACTAAGGTCACAGGGGACTTCTATGTCACTAAATCCATGGAACAGTCTCCAGGTCCTCATCTCCCTGACCTCTCTGTGATTCTTGTCTTGGCTGTCCTCTCCTTCCTTCTAGCACTCTCTTCCTAGGGTTCCACATTCCCTGGCTTTCCTCCTACCCTTCTGGCCACCCCCCAGTTTCCCTTGCTGACCTTTAAATGCTGGACTTCCCAGAGCCCTAGCCTTTTCACCCTTTGTACCCCTCTCCTAGACCATCTCCCAGACCACTGACTCTCACCTTTACATCTCCATTCCAGACATCCTCTGAGCTCCATATACTCAACTTCTTACTCCATCTTTCCACTTGACTCCCTGGGAATCACCTCCAACACAGATGTGCAAGAAATACATTCAACATTCAAAGTTCTACCCTGTAAATATTCCATAGTTCACTTCTTGCTCCTCCTCTGGTCCTCCTTGGCTCCATGAATAGCTGAGCCAATCAGAAACCCAGTAATCATCCTTGAGACCGCCTCTGTGAAATATGCCACTAAACCCTGGAGATTTCATCTTCTAAGTACCTCTAGAATTTGGCCACTTCTCTTTCATTCTGCTGCCATCCAGTCCAGACCAGAATAATGGCTCACCTGGACCCTCACCATCACCTCCTGATTCTAATTCCAGTCTTGCTCCCTTTCTCCACACAGCAATGGCACAATCTTTTAGAAGTCCAGATATGATCACACTCTTCTCAAGCTTGCAGAGTTTGGCCCACATCTTCAACACATCCTTCCAGACCCTCCCTCAGCCCTAGCCTCACTTCACACCCTCCCCCATGGCCTTCCCTACAGCCCACTGCCTGCTCCGACCTTCTCTTGGCTCTCCTACATGCCCATTCTTTCCTGACTTGGCCTTCAGCCATGTCCCCTCTCTGCCAGAGAGCCTCTCAGTCCCCTTCTCCTCTTCCCTCACTCCCTGCTCACCCACCCAGTTCACCTCAAACCCTAATTCTTCACACCTCTCCTGACCATGGAGAAGAATTCGATCAATCTCCCAGGTAGACATTTCTTCTCCTTTGTAGCCCTTTTCATGATTGTAATTGGATGCCTAGTGGTGTGACTGTCTGATGACTGATGGTCTCCCTGGCTGATGGGTAAACTCCTTGAGGGCAGAGACCATGTCCATCTTTACCACAGGGTGGACTCTCCGTAGGGATTTGCTGAAAGAATAGATAAAGTGTGGTTAGAAATATGGGTGTAAAGTCCAGGAGAGAGGGCTGGAGACATAGATTTGGATGTCATGAGCGGAAAGGGGATGCTGAAGTGGAGGGAAAGACAGCCCTCCAGAGGAAGTACATAGAAGACAATCGAGAGGACAGAACTTGGGGGGCTGTGCCTGCTTCTGTGGGGCAGGAGGAGCAAGAAGGATCAGGAAAGAAGAGAGAGGAGAGTCAAGAGGTGAGAGGAAACGCTATCACAGAAGAAAGCGTTTCCAGAAGGAAAAGGCCATCCACAGTATCAATATTTGCAGTGAAGTGAAAGAAGATGAAGCCCAGAAGGTATCCCTAATTGAAGGTCCCGACAGGGAGAGGGGAGAGAAGGCTTCCACCAAAAAGTCTTCCTGAACCCTCCAGCTCTCAGTGGCCATCTCCCCTCTGAAAATATAGAAAGTTGATTCTTCCTTGCCAGGCCTATAGAAAGGTTTTTAAAGTATATAGTATAATATTACGAGGTAAGACTATTAGTATCCCCAGCTTACCCATAGAAGAACTCAGGCTTGGTGTCCAAGTCATACAGTGAAGTCCATCCCAGGTCCAAAGTCCTCCCTCTCAACCTCGACATTTAGGGCTTTATAATGTAGGTCCCCCTTCACATGTCTATGCCTTGCCTCTCAAATTAGAGTGTGGCTGCATATAGGGCTGGGACCTCTTCCTCTTCATCTCTCCATGCCTTGTGCTCCACCCCCCCACCCCCCCACCCCCCCCTGCAATACAGGACTTATACATAATAGGTGCTCAGTCAAAGTTTACAGGCTGGGCAGCCCTGTCAAGTATGGAGGGTCCAACACAATGACCTGATCCGTTCTTCTAAATTCTGGTCCTGCTTGGAAGAGGAGACACATTTACTGGTTAAGCTCCCTTCCCCAGCTCTTCCTGTTCTACCCAAGCCTGTCTTCCTGAAAAGAAAGACCCTGAAGTCATGCTCCTAATTTTTATTTCTCTCTACATGAATCCAAGGAACGCTATGCCCAGAATCATTAAGTAGTAAGATGCAGGAGGAAGTGTTGGCCATGGTTTTTTCCAGGACACAGGGAAAGAACCCAAATGGCAATTCACTTAAATTGTTTGTGTTTCTGAGCATCTGAAACACACAGATGCTGAGCTATGATCTCCCCTTTGTTCTGAGTGGGAATGATTATTAGTTTTTCTAGTGTGGACATTTTTTAAAAGGGCCCCAACATTCTTTGACTGTGTTCTCTTCAAGAAGTGTTGCTTGTGTCTCCTCCTTTTGAATCTGGGATCTGTGATGCCCAAACAAGAGAGGGAAGTTGTGTATATTTCTGGACCCAGGCTGTAAGAAAATGGTAGCTTCCATTCTCTCTCTCAGGATCCTTGCTCTTAGAACCTGACTGCCATTCTGTGGAGCCCACAGAGAGGCCCACGTGAAGAAGGGGCCCCCGGCCCCCAGTGTGGGCTGAACTCCTGACCTTGCCAGCCAAGCAAATGAGTCATCTTGGAAGCAGCTCCTCCAGTCCGCTCAATCTCCCCAAACTGACGGTGCATGGAGCAGAGACAACTGCCTGGCTGAGTCCTTCCCAAATGCCTGACCCACAGAAACCATGAGATAGAGAAAGGTGATTATTGTTTTAAGCCGCTGTGTTTTAGGGTGCTTTGTTACACAGCAATAACCAGAACAGCCCTGTAATTGTTGAATAAGCATGGAAGCAGCAAGAAGGTCAGTGACCACATGCTACTTTCACACCTTGGAAGCCTCCCTCACCAATGACTTAGAAGCAGAAAATGGGCCTTTTTCCATAGCCATCCCAGGAACCCCATCCTCCCAGATTCATTGAATTAGATCAGCAAAGGGGAAGAGCAAGCCTTACCCAAGTAGTGTTTAAAATGTAAAACATAGCTGATGCTAAAGTCCCCACCCACCCCGGCACAGTATGTGTCTTTAGAATAAATGCTAGGCCTATTGTAGTTCCTTGAGGATGGTTATCCCGTTATGGCTTCTGAGGATAAATCCAATCCCTGTGGTATGTGGAATTTCACCTGAATGAAGAGAGAAATGCCGTATTAACTCCCTGGAGGAAATGGAAATTGGAACCTAGAACAGGAGCTCTGATCTTCTGCCGGGCTACCCCCACTCATGGCACCTCTGCTTCCTTACTTCCTTTTCCTTGCCTGTGGCTACCATCCCTAATCAATTGTACTTTTCTTTTCCAATGAGACCCTATGGGCTTCATCAGCTCACCAATCAGTTGGAGTCGGCCGAAGAAGTGACACACATCCGCCATCTTGAGTTAGAAAATGAGCAAGAAAGGGAGTCTCAGCTCTCAGCGGCAGGGATGCGGAAGCAGTGTGGGGCAGTACCACATGAGTGTGTTGGAAACTCGGCCCCTGTGGACTGGTGCCAGAGCTCACAGTTTCAACTCCCCCTCCGCCCCCCCCCCCCCCCCCCTCCCCCCCTCCCCGTCACTAGCGTGGGCCCTCTCGGGACCCAGTGTTTCCACCTGCAAAATAGGGATAAGAATAGCGCTCTCCTGGGCACCTGGGTGGCTCGGTCAGTTAAGTAAGTGTCTGCCTTCAGCTCAGGTCGTGATCCCAGGGTCCCGGGATCGAGCCCCGCATCGGGCACCCTGCCCCACGGGGAGTCTGCTTCTCCCTCTGCCTCTACCCCACCCCCCTGCTCGTGCTCTCCTCTCTCACCCTCTCTCTCTCAAATAAGTGAATAAAATCTTAATCAATCAATCAATCAATAAAAGAATAGCGCCCTCCGCACAGGATGTTGAGCATTAAAAGGAACACATTTATACCAGCAGCTGGCACAGAGTGAGGACTCCACGGGTCCACCGCTGCTGGGATCATGATGACAATGTTGACAATGGTGACGGTGACAATGACACAGTAAAGAGCTGGGCCACAGCTTGGAAAGAGGGGCTTCTGGCCAGAGCCCTCTGTCCTGGGGTCCCGTGTAGATGGAACAGAACTGAGCCCAGGGAGGAAGCTCTGCTAGCAATCCCAGCTGTCCGGAAGGTCACCTGTCCAAACTTGAGCCAAGTGTAAAGGAGGGAGCAGTGGGACCCTGAGCGGGGCAGGGACTGCCCTGGCAGAGTCAGTACACAGCAGGCAGCTGCCCCCTCACCTGGCCCATCTAGTGCAATTTGCAGGGGGGCAGCGCGAGCAGGCGGGCAACAGCCCTTCCTACTGCTCCCAGCCCACCTGCTCCTGTCTCCGTGCTGTGGGTCTCTTTGCAAATCCATCTAAATCATATTTGGGCAAAGCTCCTCTCTATCCGGCACTGTGCTAAGCTCAGTCAGCTCACGGCTGAATTCCCAGGCAGGGTTTACACCATCAGCCAAAGACAACATGGAAGGTGTTGAAAAGCTAAACAACTTTCCTCTGTATTGGCCAGGGCCTAACAAAAGCCCCAAATCAACCCCAGCGGTGAGAGGACAATGATAGACTTCATCCACGTATAAGGGAAAGCAAACTTTCCTGAAGGACTTTGTTAGCACCTGGGGGTTTATGTTCAGCTCAGCTTTTGCCCTGAGCATCAGGTCTCCTCGAAGAAGGAATAGGATTCTCTCATGTGCAAGTAGCACATATGTACATTATATGTAATAATTTAAGTAAGAATCTTTGTAGAAACAGCACAGATGAGTTCATTACCTTTTACATATTTGTTTCCTGTTTCTCCAAATCCACCATTCTTGGTTCCATCAAGGGTTTATGTGAAAAGGTTTTGTATATTTCAAGCTATAAATAGGAAGCAACAATGGGAAATGGCTGCTAAAGCAGCTAACTTAAGCTTGAGCTACATGAATAGAATTATCATTTTCTGATGATGGCACGGACATCACAAGTCCATCTAGCTTCCTCGCTGGAGCTTGAGGACCACTGTAGAGAAATAGTGAGCAAGCAGGGACGAGCTTGTGAAGGGTCCCACCATGTCCCCAACCCCACAGACCTAGGTCTGGATCCAGCTGGGCCTTTTAGAAGCTGTGGCTTAGGGAACAAGTGAGAGACAAAGCCAGAAGATGAGTTGGATTCTGTAATGCGTTAGGCTGGAAACCTCTACTTAGGTTGAAAGGTGAAAGGGAGCCATTGAAAGTTTTAGAGCATGGCAGTGACATTATGGGTATGACTTCCTAGCTAGACTTAAATGGGAGGTGGCAACCCAGAGCCCTTCAGAATTATCCCTGCCCCCTGAGAGGAGACTCCCATTTCTATTCCCAGATCCTACCTCCCAGCAACTTCTAGAGAGTCTCTTCATTCCTGACCGGGAATCCACTCCTCAGTCTCTAAAGTGGAAGCTTCACTTCAGGTTCTGAGAGAATCCCAGTGGTGAGCAGGTTGGGGGAGGTGGGGCAGAATTGGGGAGGAATGTGAGGAAAGAGAGAGGCAGGGAGAGATCAGAGGCCCCAGAAAACCAGGGAGGGGCCTCCCAATTCTTTCCTGCACCCCACGCCTCACCTTCCTCCACTGGGACTCAAGCAAGCCACTGAACCACTTGGGTCCTCATCTCTTCTTTCGATGTGAGACAGTCAAGCACAAGATGGAGGAGAGGAATGAGCAGCCCTCCGCAGGAACAGGAAGCACCCCACAAATGCAGGCCAGGCCCCAACCCCAAGGCAACTCCAATCATCTGCTTATTGGAACTGCAACATTACCCCGGAGAATCTGACTCCACAAAGTCCTTATCAAGCAGGATGGGGTGTCCTGACTAAACACAGCCTTGCGTGACCATCCAGAGTACAGATCAAAACAGACCTTTGGGATGAGTGATTCTAAAGTCTTTCCCCCTTACACAAGGACTCGCCTTGCTCTCTTTTTCTGAGGCAGTGTGATTTATCTGACTATACATAGTTCTGAACCAATCTTGCCAAGGGATCTTTGATGATCACTTAATATCTTTGACCTTCATATTCTTTATCTGGAAAATGGAAATAATATTCAGTTCTCTTATCTCACAAGGTCCTTGTGAAGATTAAAGAGATAAATCAAGGCAGTATTATCGCTGTTGCTATTAGCAATAGCTCACAAAACACTAACGTAAGCATCTTACACTTACTAACTCATTGAATCATTAAAAAGCCACTTACCTTGAGTTTTAAAATATAATGTGCCTTATCCCCTTAAAGGCTGAAAGTTTTAAAATAATTTGCAACGGAAAAACTTAAACAGTATAATTCAGCAATATGATTAGATGCAAAATTAACATGTAAAATATCTGTAACATTCAGATATACAACGATCAGTAAGAAGATAATAGAAATGCTTCCATTACAATAGCAAAAACAACAACAACAAAAAAAGAAAAATACTTAGAAATAAACTTAAAAAATGTATAGAAAATCCGCATGAAGAAAACTCCCAAATGCCACTGAGAGATCCAAAAAAACAAACGAACAAACAAAAAAATAAGTTTGGACAGAAGAAAACAGGTTTGGACAGAAAGGGAAGACAAAACATAATAAACATGTTAATTCTCTCTAAATTAATCTAAATTAGCATTAAAATGACCTCAATGAAAATAACAAAGGATTTTTTTTTTCTTTTTAGCTAGATGAGCTAATTTGAAGGTTCACATGTAAAAAAGAACAGCAGGAATAGCCAGGGGAATTATGAAAAAGGATTTGTGTGATGTAGGGCATTAACCCATTAGGTGAGAAACATGTTATAAAGCTACAAGTTTAAATTCGTGTGGTCCTAGTATGAGAAATACATGAGGCAGAACACAGAGTCCATAAATATACTCTGACTTAGTCATTTAGATTATGATAAAGATTATATTTTTTTCAAGTGACTAGGGGACAGATGGATTTTCTTAAATATTGTATTTATTTGAGAGAAAGCACACATGCAAGTGTAGGGAGGGGCAGAGGGAGAGAGAATCTCAAGCAAACTCCCCACTGAGCATGGAGCCTGACATGGGGCTCAATCTCACAACCCTGAGATCATGACTCTGAGATCATGACCTGAGCCGAAACCAAGGGTCAGACCCTTAACCAACTGAGCCACTCAGGTGCCCTGGGGAAGATAGATTTTTAATAAATGGTATTGATTTGGCCACCAGAAAAGAAGTAAATTTGAATGCCTTCCTTACTCCTTACACCAAATTATACATGTACCAGGATTAATAAATGTAAAATTAAAAAAAAAAAAAAGCTATAGGAATGCATCCAATGCAGTACTTAGAGGGATATTTATAGCCTTAAATAGATGTATTAGGAAAGAAGAGAGATTGAAAATCAATAAGCCAAGCAACCATCTCAAGAACTTAGGAAAATAGACTCAAAGGGAACAGAAGGAAGAAAATGATAAAGACAATGTAGAAATTAATGAAATAGGAAAGTAAACATACAGTAGAGAGGATCATCAAAGTCAGAAATTTGTCCTTTGAAAAGTCTAATTTTTTTAACAAAACCATACAAATACTAAAAGAAAACATGGAGAACTTATTCTGATGTTGGGTGGGGAAGACCTTCCTAAGTATGATATAATCACTGGTTCCCTTTTACCTCCTCTGCTTTATTGTTCCCCAAATCACTTATCATCATCTGGCATTTGGTTCACTTTTCTGTTCATTTGCTTGTTGTCTGCTCCCCAACTAGACCAACACTGGATCCCCTGCACTTAGAACAGTCCTGCCCTATAGTAGGTGTTTAGAAATATCTATGAAATGACTGTTTAAAAGAGGGGAGAGGTATTTTTTTAATATATAAAAAGTTCCCAAAATCAGTAAGAAAAAGAGAGAAGGATATAAGTAGAAAATTTGTGGAAAATAAAATACAAGTGGCTCTTACATTCACAAAAAGATGTTCCATTTCATTCATAATAAGAGAAATGGCAAATTGAAAAACAATGAGACATGGGCAAATAAAATTTTTTAAAAAGGTTGGTAATAAGTTGCTAATTGGAGATGATTTAAATTGTACAATCTCTGAGGAGGATAATGAGACCATATTATCACAATTACAAAGGCACATACCCATTGCCAATTAAACCCCATCTACCAAAATTATGAAGGCATTCTGAACATGTGTTTGTTTAAAGGCATTTGTTTAAAAATACTCCTTGCAGCAGTGTTTGTAAAAAAAAAAAAAAAAAAAAAAAAAGGAAACAATTTAAATGTCTATCAACAAGGAAATGTTTAAATAATTTACGGTACCTCCACACATTGAAATTCTTTGCAGCCATTAAAATGAACAAATCTGCTCTATATGTTCTGATTTGGAAATGTCTCCAAAATGCATTGTTAAATGAAAAAAGATGCAGAATAGTATGGAGAGGGTGGGACCACTTGTGTATGCTGCACATCCTTGGAGAGGCCTAAAACATTTCTGGAATGATACATAAGAAACTGGTAATAGTGCTTGCCTTTAGGGTGAGGAACTGCGTGGCTGCGGGCAAGCAAGGAAGAAAGATTTACTTTTCATTGCGTACCTTTTGAATTTTAGACCTTATGTCTGTACCATGTATATTTGGTCTACCCATATCTGTTTCTATATGCATATGAGACCTCTAGGAAGGGGATGCCTGAAAGTGGCCACAGTCACTTCCTCTATGGAGGGGGCTTGGAGGTTGGAGGACCTTGGAAGGGAAACTTGCTACTGGACTTAGTTCGTTTTAATTTTTCTTTGACCATGTGCCTGTATTACCTGTTCATTAAAATAGCAAAAATGCATTTCTCCTTTCTCTTCTAGACTGTCCCTTTCTGCCGCTCTCTCCTGGACTCCCACCTCCCCTCCTGTCCCCTGCACTCAGGCACACACAGCTGCTCTCTGCAGCAGGGCACAGTGGGAAGAGCATGGACTGTGGGATCAGATCCAGGTTCTCATTCTGACTCGCAGCTCCTCGTCCTCACCTGTAAGAGGGGGATAACAGTCATATGTATATTATAGGGTGTGCGAGGATTAAATGAGATAACATATGTCCAGTGAGTGAGCAATAAGCAGTAGTTACTGTTAGCATGAACTTTGCTTTTCTGGGACATGGCTCTAACGCCCATGGAGGGCTGGGTGGTGGAACCTTTGAAGTCGTGTGCTTGGAAGTGTACTTCCTCCCTTTTATCAGCTACCTCCAAACTCTGAAGGAAGAAAGAAATGGTAAAGGCTTTGAGGAGTCACAGTATCTTCTAATATTTACTGAGGAGCGAGGATACTCTCTTGTTTGTAAGGGGAGGTAGGGGACGATGAAGGAGGATACCCCAAATTGCCCACATGCCCGCATCCTGGGGCCCCAAGCTCCCAGCCTGAGACGAAGCACTGTCCTTTGGACATGGGAAGCGGGTGGGGAAGTCTGATATAGTAGGAGCAGCATCCTCTAGGAGTGGAGTGAGGAGGGGAATGCGCCAGGAGACATAGGAAAGGAGGGGGCTGTTTGCCCCACAGGCATGGGGAGGGAGAATCGGGTGCAAAACCTGCCTCACCCCAGGGCTAGCACGCAGCTTTCAATACCAGAGTCAAATATAGACCCATTTCCATAAAAGCACCAGCCTGCTTCTATAAATACCTCAGCCAGTTTTCCGGGGTTCTCATGTGACTTTGATGCCTACCGACTGCGGGGATCCGTCACCATGGTTACCAGGCCATGTGACCAGCCACTCTTCATTCATGGCAGGTTGCCGCATCCTGGACTGGGGGTGGGGTGGCGAAGGGGGGCTGGAGGGAGGACCGAGGAGAGGGAGAATGGGGATGAACAATGAATAAAGATAAAGTGTCCGGTCTTGGGGGAGACTTGCAGAGCTCTAGCCTTCCTGCAAGGATGCTCTGACAGAATTATTGATCTCTCCAGGCTGGCTGTCAGGGAAGAAACATTTTTACCCAAGAAGCAATAGACATCCTTGCCTGAGTCCGAGAAGCGAAGGTTCAGATCTGGAAGTCACCTTAACAATCCTCTAGGCCTCTACCCTTGTTGTCAGATGAAGAAAACCAGGCCCAGAAAGATGGAGTGACTTGTCCAAGGTCACACAGGGAGTCAGTTGCTAATCCGGAGCAAGAGTAGGGTGTGTGTCAGTAACAGGCTCTTTGCCACCTAACTGGGGCTCAGCTCTGGGCCAGGGGCTGCGGTGGGCCACAGAGATAGAAGTGTGACTCTGGTGAATGGAACTTAGGTATCTTTGCTCCCACCTGGCTGGGATAGGTCTTCCAAGGGAGGTGCAAACAGAGCTCATTTAGTCTGTGCCAAGGCTTGGCCCCACCCCCTGGCTGATAAACGCACAGAGAGCGGCCAATAAATCAGGAAAAGTCCTGTAGCGGCGAGCAAAGCCAGATGTCATCCGCAGTAATCTATGGAAATCTTTTTTTGATGGGCATGTCCCAGATCTGCCCCCTCCAGCTGAATCCCTCAGACATCACCATACCCTGCACCCTTCCTTGCTCGGTGCCGGGGACGAGATGAAGAGTTAAGAAAAGAACGCTCCTTGCCCCCGCAGAGCTACCATGCTTAGGTACATATGGACAAGCAAACAGAAGAGAATCGTGTTAACAAACAGCTGTGCTCGGGGACGTTCTCAGGTCTGGAAGCAGGACCAGCCGCAGAAGTTAGGAAAGGCTTCCAAGAGGAGGTGGGGAGGAGGACATAGCCTGGCAGGTGGATGGGAGGAGCATTCTCAGGGGATGCTGGGAGATGGGACGGGACCTGAGTGCACAGGGTTGGGGACAGCACTCTGCCTGAGGTGGGCCGAGGAGGAAACACTGGCCAGGTGTTGGGGTAGGACGCTGGCGACCACAGAGCCGATTCACATGATTCAGTCCCATGGGCTTCTCAGGCAGCAGTGGAGGGCCCAGGAGGAAACGGATTCAGAGAAGACAAATACTGAAATATTCCTGAAGAAGACAGAGAGTGAACGCAGACCTCAGCTGTGGGTTCTGTCACCACGTGGTCTTGGGACGGATGTCCAGGGGCCCCTACGGAGGTTCAAATCCACCGTGTGGGAGGCTGGTAGCAGCTGAGTGGCCTGGGGCTGGCTCGCTCTCCCTTATTCTTCACCTATGCTCTCCATGGAGCTGAGGACAGAGAGCCCACCTGTTCCGCCCCCCTCACAGACTGAGAGCCTGAGCGTGGGCTGACCGTAGCAGCCCATCCCCAGCCTCCAAGGCTAAGAGCAGGTACTCTGATGAGGAGGCCAGGCCGCCCCGGGTACAGGCCACACCTCCTCTGGGCTTCACACTGGGCCAAGCACTTACCCTGGGTGTGTTTACTTCACCAGGACCTCCAGCTGCTGGAGTCCAGAGACCAGGCCGGGCCCTCAACCCCTCCCCTGGCTGGCAGCAGGGGCCTTGAATGCAAGCACACGCTCATTTGATGCTGGGTGGTATTGAGCCTGCAGTGCAGACAGACCTGAATCGGATTCTGGGCCCCGTCGCACACTTGTGCACCTCTGGGGGACTTAGTCAGACTCTTGGGCCTCAGTAGCATATCTGTGAAAGGGGATAATGACCCCGACTTTGAAGACCAGTTGGGGAAACTAGAGATAAGGAGTACACAGTGCCTGGCATGCAGCAAGTGATTGTAGAAGACAGTCGTCTCTGTATGGTGGGCACATGGGTGGGGGCACTTCCTCGTGGGTCCCCGGCTTCGCACTCTCTCGCCCCAGGATTCTCCTGGGCCTTCCCCCTAGCTAGCACCTTCCTGGGCACCAACCCTTCTACCTAGAATGTCCTCTCGTTTGGCTCCACTCATCAGAAGCCTCTCTGTCCTTCAAAGCCCCATTTCAAGGGCACGCCTCCCTGCTGGCTTGCCCGGTCGCCTCCAGCAGACAGGGTGTCCCCTGGGTGGATTTTGCCAGCACCATCACTGGTCACAGTCCCACAGTGCTGTCCCTCAGCACACAGCATGCCCTGCCTTCAGCAGCAGGAACAAGAACTATCATCGTGGAACACCGTTCACCATGCTAAGGACCTACCGTAATGAGACAGAGAGGGTAAGTGACTTGGCCATGGCCGCACAGCTAATAGGTAGCAGAGATGGAAGTTAAACTCAAGCCTGCCTGGTTCCACAGCTTCTGCTTGGAACTTACTCTTACTTGACCATCTTCATGCTCTCCCACTATAATATAAGCCAGCGCGGTGTGGCAGAAAACAAAACAAAACAAAACACAGCTCCTGGGGTCAGCTGGAAATGGGCATAAAGCAAACCTCTGCCACCGACAAGTTGGGTGACCGTGTGTAAGTCCTTAACCTCTGCATCTGTTTCCTCACCTAGCGTTGTGAGGGGTTTAGCTAGATGATATGACATGCAGCGGGGGGCCCATCCCGTAACAGCGAGTGTCACCCCTCCCGCGCCCTGCTTTCCCCAGGAGGCTGGCTTTGCCGCAGGAGCACGGGCTGGGACTTGAGAGCATACCAGCACCAGCCCCGTTCTAAGGGCTGCTGTGTATCTTTTCATTTTCTTCCTGACACCACCACCACAAAGAAGATACTCTTAGCATCTCCATTTTACAAAACCAGAGCTTCCAGAGGGTGAGAAACTTGTCCAGTGTGACATAACCAAGCCGCAGAGCTGGGATTTGACCCGGACCCATCGGACCTCAAAGCCCGGGCTCTGAACCATGATTCCATGTGGCCTCTCTGCAAGGTAAGGGAGGGATGAGTCCTCTTCCATTTCTGCTGCGAGGTAGTTAAAGCAGGGATCACAGCGTCCATTTTGCAGATGGGAAAGTAAGAGCCTGAGGATGTTAGGTGACTTGCCCAGGTATCAAGCCAGTTGATGGCAGAGTCAGTTCCAGAACTCAGGGTTCCTAAACCCAGTGCTCCACTTCCTCTCTCGCTCCCTGATGCCTGTGGCTGAGATTCTTGGGATGGAGACACCAGGACCCTGGGACCTGGGCCAGGAAGTTGGCCACAGGCCTTAGCCTGGGCCCAAGAAGCCTCCAACCATGGAGGAATTTGCTTTGAAGACAAAGGATGACTCCTGGCAGGGAGAGTCATTCCTATTTCTGTTCCAGACAAATGGTAAGCTGCTGCAGACTCCATGATAAATCTCTTTGCTAAAGATGATGCATCACTTCAGGCTGGTTATATGCACAGAGTCTTTGGACATTATACAAGTCAATTACCGAGACCAAGTTCTCAGCACTGAGCGGAGATATTTTCATCAAGTGGCTGTAACAGAGCCAGCGCCTCCCAGAGATCTGGCTGGGAAGATGGTCCACTTCGAGGCTGATCCCAGGGCAACTGCAGACTGGTGAGACCTGCCCCACAAGCCCCCGAGGAAAGGTGCCCCCACCGCCATCATAATGGCCATCGGGCTGTGCTTGCCCCTGAGGTCACCCCAAGGCTGCTGGGCCAGCCAGGATTATTCTGTCCAGGATCCTAATGTGCCCTCACTCTCTGCTGCCTGGAGTTGGGGAAATAAGTGTCCACTCCAGGCCAAACCCCAAGTACAGAGCTGCCAACAGGGCCTTGCTACCCCAGCCCCGGAAGCACTTCCCCCAGACTCCGAGGAGCTCCTTCCCTGAGCCCAGAGCACTCCCAGGTCATCTCACAGCTCACTGACACTGGCCCCTGGGAACAGCTCCGGGCCAGCAGATCCAGCTTTCCCTCACCCCCCAAACCTGAGAGCACACACAGCTGGTAGTCTGGTGTCAGGAATTTTAAAGCTCCTATGTTTGCTGCTCCGAGAGGGTCTTCCCCTGGCCTGAGTGTGGGGTTGAGTGTTTCAGATCTACAGTTTGAGGTCCTGGCCAGAACACTGGCCTGGAAGGCATGGGCTTCACTTACTGCTGTGTGGTTTGGGGCAGGTCTTTAGCCTCTCTGGGCCCCAGTCGCCTCATCTAAAAATAAGGCAAATGGTTCTTCCTAGCTCCAAAATGCTAAGCTTCATTCTCTGGGATCCCAAGAAGGCGGTTGGAGACGACTGGAGCATAAGAGGAGAGGGCTGAGGGTGGTAACTGATTAAATGGAGAGAGCAGGGGCCTGAGTCACACAGAACTTGAATGTCATGCTAAAAATTTAGGTTTTATTTTAAAGGTAGTGGAGAGCCAGGGGAAATGTTTAAGCATGGGAGTAGAATTGCCAGATTTAGCAAATAAAAATACCAGACAGCTAGTTAAATCTGAACTGGGCATCCTGTATTTTCTCTGGCAACCCTGCATGGGAGGGACAGAGAACGCTCTTTGGCCACCGAGTGGAGAAGGCATTGGAGGGGGCAACACCGGAAGGAGACAGACCATGTAGGATGCTATTATTATATTCCAGGTAACAATTACCAAATTGTAATATTTGTTGAGCCCCTGTTTTTTGCTGGCATGAGGTACTGTGTGCATACTGATGCATCTAATTCTCATGACAAGGTGCGATATCTAGTATCATTTCCATCTGACAGGCAAGGAGACTGCCACACAGAGAGGTTGACTAACTTGCCCAGGTCACACAGCTACTGGCAGAGCTGGGGTTGGAGCCCCAAGCCCACACACTTAACTGCCACCCCGGGAGCCAGGAGAGCTTGAACCCGGGCCAGGCAGTGGGAGCTGGGTGACAGCCCCTGGGTGGGAGTTGGGACACCGTGACCGGCAGAGAAAGGAGAAGGGAGCTTGGGAACTGCAGTGTGTCCCAGCGACCCTCACATTGTCAGATCCCTCGACATTTTTCCAAGCAGGAAGAGGGGCTCATGAGCAAAGAAACTAGCACTTCTTCAGCATCTACTGAACAAACACCAGGCAGGGTGCATGGAGAGCCTCAAAGTATTTAGGGGGCATAATGAACAGGGCATGGTGGTTGACTGGATGTGGAATAAGGGCAAGAGGGAGGGGGAGGAAGACTTGGCACATTCTGGTTTGGGATGGCTGAGGGTGACATTAACCAGAGAAAGCCTTTGGGGTGGTGAACAGCATGGGGGGCTGGGCCCCAGGTGTGGGGTGTGGGAGAGAAGATGTGTTTCAGTCCAGGACATGCTAAACTTCTCAGGTATAAGGCCATGAGGCAATGGAGGCCCAGAGAGGTTCAGTGATTCTCCTGGAGTCACGCAGACTATAGGTGTGAGGGCACAAACAGCAACTGAAGTCTCTTGACTATATCTGGGGTGCTTGGCCCCGACAGAGCCCTAGTCTAGCTTCAAAAATGAGATGAAGATGGAGACACCCCAAAACACAAGTCGTGGTCGGTATGCGGGGGCCACTGTTGGATGCGGGTTCTGGCGTGTCTAGGAGCTCAGCTCTGACAGCAGATCTTGCCCGCTTGACCTCTGAAATCAAAGCCGAGGGCAGAACTGGGCTGTTTTAGGCACTGTGAGCCAAGAACAGTCTCTCTGCAATGGGTTTTCTCCACCTGCAAAAAGAGAACAGTAGCCACAGCAGAGTTGTGTTGAGGATTCAGCAAGGTAAAGACATGGGAAAGCTTGCAGTGTGCAAATATAATCTGTGATTGTGCTATGACTCCATTCTTCTGCCTCTGTCACCACCCCCTCCCCCTTTCGTCCTCCTCCTCTTCCTCCTCTCCCCCACTGCACCCTCCCATCTCCTCCTCTTCCCCCCCCGCCACCCGCCCCCCCCCCCCCCCCCCCCCCCCCCCCCCC